>NW_028284074.1:205566-411132 GCF_059516105.1 Syngnathus floridae | reverse complement strand
TTGAGTGAAGGGCCCTCGTTTTAAACTACTTTTTTGAAAAGGATTGGGAACAAGTAAGACGTATTTAATTTATTTAATGGGAAGTAGTAAGAGCTATATAATTTAATCTATGTATTATATTCTATTGTATTGTATTCTGTTGTATTCTTTTGGATTGTATTCACACTAACCCCACTAAAACTTCAGCCCACAAAAACTCGCCTCTGGCGCCTAGCCTCTGGCACTTAGCCTCTAACACTTAGCCTTTAACACTTAGCCTTTAACACTTAGCCTTTAACACTTAGCCTAGAAGGTGAATAAATAGGGTTAAAGGTTGAGTGAAGGGACCTCGTTTTAAACTACTTTTTTGAAAAGGAGTGGGAACAAGTAAGACGTATTTAATTTATTTAATGGGAAGTAGTAAGACTTATTAAATTTATTTAATCTACTTTTCTTCCCAGGCAAAATTTGATGTGCTGCAATTCCAAATTTCCAAAGTGAATGAAGGAATGAAGTCCTTTAAATTATGATTTTGTATAAATACTAGGCATTAACACAAAATCGACGGCACAAAATGGGCAGACTTTACTTGTTTGAAAAGGACTGGTTACAAGACAGACTTTTTTAATTTATTTAATGGGAAGAAGACTTATTTAGTTTAATTGATCTATTTTTGTTCCCTGGCAAAATTCGATTTGCTGCAATTCCAAATTTCCAAAGTGAATGAAGGAAAGAAGTCATTTAAATTATGATTTTGTTTAAATACTAGGCATAGACACAAAATCTACGGCACAAAATGGGCAGACTTTACTTGTTTGAAGAGGACTGGTTACAAGACAGACTTTTCTGATTTATTTAATGGGAAGAAGACTTATTTAGTTTATTTAATCTATTTTTGTTCCCTGGCAAAATTGGATTTGCTGAAATTGTATTTTGCCAAATCTTGCCTTGAGACCTGATAGGAAGTATTAAACGCTTAGTTAAATCAATACAAGTTGGTAATAAGAGCGAGTAATGTTGGTTGAACCGATGAATGAAGGTTGAAAGCAATTTAAATTATGACTTTGTATAAATACTAGATATTAACAGAACATCTACTGCGCGAAATGGGCAGAGTTTACTTGTTTGAGAAGGAGTGGCTTATTCAAAACTAAGATTTATTTAATCTGTTTGTTCCCAGGCAAAATTGGATGTGATGCAATTCCAAATTTCACCACATGATGGTGCCCAATTTTGACTTCATAGGACATATTAAACACTTAGCTTGTTATTATGTTCAAGGTAATCAGATTTGTTTATTATTCTAATGGCCTCTTCAAAACTATTCTGGATTACTACTTTGGATCTATTCTACATTACTTGGCAACAACATACTCTGTAACAGATTAGGCAGTATAATCATATCTGTTAACTTGAGAGTGCCCACACTCAATCTACTTATCGTGATGTGTTAAATCAATTACTGTTAGACATTATTTGTCTGATAATCTACCAAATCTTTGAATTGAAGAATTTGTGATTTAATTAATAGCTTGTTCAGGGTAATCAGACTTGTATATAATTCTAATGGCCTTCTTTTGAAAACTATTCTGAATTACAACTTTGGATCTTATATTACTTTGCAACAATCTACTCCGTGACAGATTAGGCAGTATAATCACATATGTTAACTTCAGTGCCCACACTGTATTTATTTATGGTTATTTGTTAAATCAAGTACTGTTAGACATGAAATAGGAAGTGTTTAACATAAATGTTATGGCTACTCACCATTGTAGCTCGCTCCTGGTCAATGATACGAGCCTCTTCTTGCAGTGGAAAACTTGCAGCCAACAAACACCGTGGAACCTAAAGGAATGAAATTAAACATTAACATTTCGCCTCGACCAATTTTCACACGTACAACGCAACGCGGCTACACTTCTGCTATTACAAACGTAAATCTCCTTAAACACAATGAGTGTTACTTACCGTGTACGCTCTAGACGGTCCAGTTGCAAGCAGAAAATAAAGATATTTCTGTTGATAATCGTCGCTGCTCAGTGGCTCACGGCCATCGCGCCAACAGATTTGAATCGGAGGTTCGGGCAATTACGTCATATCCGCGGCACATGACTGCGACGTAATACCCGCTTATCTGAAACGGCAGTTAAAAGTAGAGTTACATCAAGTTTTCTTGGAACCTAAACGAATGAAAGAAAACTATCATTTGGCCACAACCAACATTCACAGATACAACACAACGTGCGGGGTTGAGGTTAAAGATTGAGTGAAGGGCCCTCGTTTTAAACTACTGTTTTGAAAAGGAGTGGGAACAAGTAAGACATATTTAATTTATTTAATGGGAAGTAGTAAGACTTATTAAATTTATTTAATCTACTTTTCTTCCCAGGCAAAATTTGATGTGCTGCAATTCCAAATTTCCAAAGTGAATGAAGGAATGAAGTCCTTTAAATTATGATTTTGTATAAATACTAGGCATTAACACAAAATCGACGGCACAAAATGGGCAGACTTTACTTGTTTGAAAAGGACTGGTTACAAGACAGACTTTTTTAATTTATTTAATGGGAAGAAGACTTATTTAGTTTAATTGATCTATTTTTGTTCCCTGCCAAAATTCGATTTGCTGCAATTCCAAATTTCCAAAGTGAATGAAGGAAAGAAGTCGTTTAAATTATGATTTTGTTTAAATACTAGGCATAGACACAAAATCTACGGCACAAAATGGGCAGACTTTACTTGTTTGAAGAGGACTGGTTACAAGACAGACTTTTCTGATTTATTTAATGGGAAGAGGACTTATTTAGTTTATTTAATCTATTTTTGTTCCCTGGCAAAATTGGATTTGCTGAAATTGTATTTTGCCAAATCTCGATTTGAGACCTGATAGGAAGTATTAAACGCTTAGTTAAATCAATACAAGTTGGTAATAAGAGCGAGTAATGTTGGTTGAACCGATGAATGAAGGTTGAAAGCAATTTAAATTATGACTTTGTATAAATACTAGATATTAACAGAACATCTACTGCGCAAAATGGGCAGAGTTTACTTGTTTGAGAAGGAGTGGCTTATTCAAAACTAAGATTTATGTAATCTGTTTGTTCCCAGGCAAAATTGGATGTGATGCAATTCCAAATTTCACCACATGATGGTGCCCAATTTTGACTTCATAGGACATATTAAACACTTAGCTTGTTATTATGTTCAAGGTAATCAGATTTGTTTATCATTCTAATGGCCTCTTCAAAACTATTCTGGATTACTACTTTGGATCTATTCTACATTACTTGGCAACAACATACTCTGTAACAGATTAGGCAGTATAATCACATATGTTAACTTGAGAGTGCCCACACTCAATCTACTTATCGTGATGTGTTAAATCAATTACTGTTAGACATTATTTGTCTGATAATCTACCAAATCTTTGAATTGAAGAATTTGTGATTTAATTAATAGCTTGTTCAGGGTAATCAGACTTGTATATAATTCTAATGGCCTTCTTTTGAAAACTATTCTGAATTACAACTTTGGATCTTATATTACTTTGCAACAATCTACTCGGTGACAGATTAGGCAGTATAATCACATATGTTAACTTCAGTGCCCACACTGTATTTATTTATGGTTATTTGTTAAATCAAGTACTGTTAGACATGAAATAGGAAGTGTTTAACATAAATGTTATGGCTACTCACCATTGTAGCTCGCTCCTGGTCAATGATATGAGCCTCTTCTTGCAGAGTGGAAAACTTGCAGCCAACAAACACCGTGGAACCTAAAGGAATGAAATTAAACATTAACATTTCGCCCGGACCAACATTCACACGTACAACGCAACGCGGCTACACTTCTGCTATTACAAACGTAAATCTCCTTAAACACAACGAGTGTTACTTACCGTGTACGCTCTAGGCAAAATTGGATGTGATGCAATTCCAAATCTATCTGAAACGGCAGTTAAAAGTAGAGTTACATCAAGTTTTCTTTTTTAATCAACACAATCATTTACAACCGTTGACCAGAAAGAATCGTCGAAATTCGACGTCCCCCACAAACGCCACGCTCACTCGCTTTTCAGGGCAACAAAAGTACTTCTTTTTAAAAACGATGAGTTGTACTTACCGTGTACGCTCTGGACGGTCCAGTTGCAAGCAGAAAATAAAAATATTTCTCTTGTTAGTCGTATGTTACCATCCGCTGTGTCTTTGTCAACATCGCCGCCATTTTCCTACTTCCTGCTGCGAGCCACGCCCACGGATTTAAATTTGGGCGGAAGCTCTTTCCATTGGCGTCGTTTTCGCGTATAGCAAATCCGATTGGTTGGGAAGGGGGCACGGTTATGCAGCCGAGGGGTCCTGTGATCGGTGGGATGTAAAGTAGGCGTCGACGTCACGTCCGCGTCACGTGACCACGACGTGGCAGACGTCATATAGCAACCGCTGTTTTGTTTAGTAGACTTACAGTTGTTATGCATTGACATAATGGCGCACACACCAAATAGATTTAAATAAATTAAATAATTCTTCTGCCCACTCTCTTTTAAACAAGTTAACTCTCCCCGCGGATTTGAATTCCGGCGAAAGTTACGCCCATCGACGTCACGTATGTCACGTGACCACGACGTGGCAGATGTCATATAGCAACCGCTGTTTTGTTTAGTAGATTTACAGTTGTTATGCATTGGCATAATGGTGTGCACTCAAAATAGATTTAAATAAATTAAATATTTCTTCTGCCTACTCCCTTTTAAACAAGTTAACTCTGCCCACGTCCATTGACGTCTTGTCTGCGTCACGTGACCACGACGTAGCGACGTCATATAGTAACCGCTGTTTTGACCAGTAGACTTAGTTATTATGCGTTGACATAATGGCGCACTGGTTAGCATGGCCACCTCTTAAGCATGATGATGCGGGTTCGACGCCTGATCAATGTTAGCATGGAGTGAGCTGAAGTGCATGGCGCTGAAGATTTGAATCTTTGAAATGCGCTGAGGTCTGACATATCAGGCAGAATGGTTTGCCATCACGTTCAACAAAAAATAGAAACTTTCCCACTCTGATTAAAACGTCCTGTGTTCATCTACGTATTTTCGTTTTGCTGTGCATCTTTTCCCTGCCATTTCGAGAGCCCAATTGACACTCATAGTTTAAAGAAATGTGTTTGCCCATCCTACTTTGTGGAATTTCACCACATGCGCTTTTGACCAAAATACCAAATTGAACTCAAGTGAAGCCAACACGCACAACCCCCCCCCCCCCCCCCCACACACACACACACACACAAATGTTGATATGAACATAAAAGAGCCGCATGCGGTTCGGGAGTTGCGGCTTGGCCAAACCTGTACTATACAACTTTATTTGTATAAAATTTTCACAACAGCTGTCACACAAACAAAGCGGGAAAAACCGAAGACGTGCGTGTTCCGCCCACGCTGGATTTATTTGCACCTTTGAAAAGACACCGTATTGCCGCAGATGTGGCAAAGAGTACTTTTGGGCATCTGAGACGGAAGGATGTCCAAAGCATCACGTCACCTGCTCTGGTAGGCATGGTGGTGGGACGTTGAGGTCAACCGCTTTGGGGTTGGCTGAATCTTTGATCGCAGGATGCCACACACTTGAAGACAGAAGCAGAAAAGCAGAGCTAAATGCAAAATGTACTCACCGGTGACTCCAATTTTTTTCCCCCCTGAAGAAACAGCTGGACGGGTGGCCCCGGCTGGCCAGTGGGACTCTTGTTATTCTGACCCTTTTTAGTGCGCGTTTGGGGCAACAACCGTTTTTTGTGGCGCTCTCTTCTGGTTCAAAAGTGCCCTGCATGTGAATTTGCTTTTCCTGCCTTCTGATTGGATGAGCGCCGGTGTGACGCGGTGCCTCTGTCACCGTGGCGGGGGGTATACGTTGGCATCGGAGCGTCTGCCAACGTCTGAGACCGGCTGGCAGTGTATCGGAGGTGTCGAGTGCCGTGCCGCTGGAGCTCACTCACCAGCTGGTGTTAGGGCCACAGAATGAAGGCCAAGGAGAAGAATAGAAAGAGAAACAGAAACTTCTCCTCCAATTGTTTGATTTGTCTCTTCTGAGCTTCGATGAATTCTTTCAGCTCTTTGTTCCTCTAGGACGGACAAATGGAAAGTGGCATTCAAAAGCCAGTAAGCGTGCAAGTAAGTGCCGGGCTGGCTTTGGGCCCTTACCTGTTGCGCGCTGTGCAGCAGATCCATTCTCTCTTGGAGGATGCAAGCGTCGCGCTCCCTCAACTCGCACATCAGGGCTCGCTTCCATTGGTCCACGGCGCTCCTAAGCTCTTCTCTCTGATCCGCCGTCAGCACGTCATTCACGCCAGCGTGGCTGGCTTTTTCGCCGTCCGTGGCGGGGCAGTCCCGCTGCGGTAGCGCCTCGTACAACATGGCCTCCAGCTCCAGGATCCTCTGGGCCGCAATCCTCGTCCATCAGTGGTCCGGCGGGAGATTTGAGGGCGGCTTACCTTATGAGCCTGGTCCATGGAACACTTCCTGAAGTCCAACTCTTCATCCAGGTAGCCCTTCTGCTTGCAGAACATATCCTAGCACAGCTCAAGGTCAGAATTGTTGGGGCACATTGCCGGAGTTCCCCTTGGCTGATGTCGCGTGTCTGTCTACCTTCTCACTTTCAATGTCCAACATCTTCTGTTGAAGTGCTGACTTGGTCACTTTGATGTATTCTAACCACTGAGGAAAGGCTGCTGTCACATAAGCAGAATGCGAGAGCGTGCGTGGACGTGCGCGTTACCTTCTCGGCTAGGGTGAGAAGGGTCCTGGCGTGAATCACGACCACCTGCTCCTCGTTGGTGAGATTCTGCAAGAGCCCAAAGGCACAGCGTCAACAAGCTTCTTTCAGCGCAAAGCCTTCCAAAAGTCACATTTGAGCCGCCGAGTCTCGTGGAGTGCGAACATAAGGAGTTCGACATACACTTACGGCGTTATAGCCCAGGATGTCCAGCTTCTTCATCAGATCACTGATGACGATGTCCGGGGGAAAGGCGCAAGGAGCAATGTAAGGTGTTCTGGGACCTCGGGTTCAAAGTCAAAGTCAAAGTCAAAGTCAGCTTTATTGTCAATTTCTCCACATGCCAAAGACACACAAAGAAACCGAAATTTCGTACCCCCCTATCCCACGGTGACAAGACATGGCTCACAACAGACAAACATTAAACAAGTATAACAAAAGCGTGCCGAATAAATAATGAATAAATAACACAACAATAAATAAATAAATAATTAAGAGGAGCACAAAAAGAAAAAAACAAAAAAGAGCAAGTGCGCGTACAGCAGACATTCCCGAAAATAGCGCAACAGTGCCGCACGCTACGCAGAAGGGGGTAGCGAGTTCAGGGCCCTAACAGCCTGGAGGAAGAAGCTGTCGGCGAGTCTGGTGGTGCGGGAGCGCAGGCTCCTGTACCTCTTCCCAGAGGGCAGAAGGTCAAACAAAGAGTGAGCCGGGTGACTCACATCTCTGGCAATCGAGGTTGCCTTGCGGGTGAGATGGGAGGTGTAAATGTCCTTCAGGGAGGGAAGCGAAGCACCAATAATCTTACCAGCCGTATTCACTATGCGCTGCAGGGCCTTCAAGTTCTGTTCAGTGCAGTTACCACCCCAGACAGCGATGCAACTGGTGAGGACGCTCTCAATGGTGCCACGGTAGAATGTAGACAGGACTGCCTGAGGAGCACATGCACGCCTGAGCTTCCGCAGGAAGTACAGGCGGCGCTGAGCTTTCTTTGCCAGTGACGAGGTGTTCGCGGACCAGGAGAGGTCCTCACTGATGTGCACCCCCAGGAACTTGGTGCAGCTCACCCTCTCCACCACAGCACCGTCGATGATCAGCGGCAGGTGTGTTTTGTGACCCTTCCGGAAGTCAACAATGATTTCCTTGGTCTTACCGACGTTCAGCAGGAGGTTGTTGTCCCTGCACCACGTGGTCAGAAGGTCAACTTCTGACCTGTACCGAGTCTCGTCGCCCTTCGTGATGAGACCCACCAGAGTCGTGTCGTCAGCAAACTTCACTATGCGGTTGTCGCTGTAGGTCGCAGTGCAGTCATGCGTCAGCAGGGTGAAGAGCAATGGACTGAGCACGCAGCCCTGGGGGGCCCCTGTGCTCAGCGTGATGCTGGCGGAGATTTTGTCGCCAACACGCACCACCTGAGGCCTCTGACAGAGGAAGTCCAGTATCCAGTTGCAGAGGGAGGTACTGAGGCCCAGCTCGTCGAGTTTGGAGATGAGTCGCTGCGGCACAATGGTGTTGAAGGCAGAGCTGAAGTCCACAAACAGCAACCTCACATATGAGTCCTTTCTCTCCAGGTGGGTGAGGGCCGAGTGGAGGGCAGAGCAGATGGCATCCTCAGAGGACCGCTTGGCACGGTACGCAAACTGGAAAGGGTCAATGGTGGGGGGGAGAACGGACTTGATGTGCTCCAAGACCAGCCGCTCAAAGCACTTCATGATGATGGGCGTCAGTGCCACAGGGCAGTAGTCATTGAAGCAGGACGGTGCAGGTTTCTTCGGCACAGGAACGATGGTGGCAGCCTTGAAACACGAGGGGACGATGGCCTGCTGCAGGGAAACGTTAAAGATGTCCGTGAAGACACCCGACAGCTCCCCAGCGCAGTCCTTCAGCGCTCGACCCGGGATGTTGTCAGGGCCCGCCGCCTTACGGGTGTCAATAGCGGCAAGCGCCCTCCTCACACCGTCGGCAGAGAGGCGCAGGGGCTGCTCGTGTGGGGGGGGAGTGGTCTTCAGCGGGCAAGTGCCGTTCTGGGCGTCGAAGCGAGCAAAGAAGCGGTTCAGATCGTTCAGCAGACGGACGTCGCCCTCACAGCTCCTCGGCGCGGGCTTGTAGTCCGTGATGGTCTGAATGCCCCGCCAAAGGCTACGTGCGTCCTTGCTGTCCTTGAAGTGGGTGGAGACCTTGCACGAGAACGCCTTCTTCGCTTCTTTGATGCCTCGGGACAGGTCGGCCCTCGCTGTCCTCAAGCCAGCCTCATCCCCTGCTCTGAAAGCCTTGTCCCTGGCCCTCAACAGTCTGAGGACAGCCCCCGTCAGCCACGGCTTCCAGTTCGCGCGAGTGACGACGGATTTCGAGCAAGTCACATCATCGATGCACTTCGTGATGTAAGAGGTAACAGAGTCAGTATATTCCTCTATGTCCGTCCAATCGTTGTAGGTGGCTGCCTGCTTAAACAAGTCCCAGTCAGTGGTGTCGAAGCAGTCAGGGTTAAGGTTAGGGTTGCGAGGGACGCCTTACGTACGCTCACGCCCTCGGCCTCGCAGTAGATCTGCAAAGGGCTGAGGCCGTCTGGGAAACGGACTTGCAGAAACTTCAAGACGGGGGAGCGCCACTCCCTCTCCTGAAAGGCAGAGGCATGCATCCGTCCGTCCGTCCGTCCGTCCGTCACATCTCTGGCCTCAACACGCTTGTGCGAGTCTTCCCACCTCCAGCTCCAGGATGCGGAACTCAAGCAGTTCGTTTTGGTCTCGGATATCCTGGATGTGCTCTTTCAGACGCGCTTCTTCCGCCTCCATCCGCCTGACCTGAAAAGACAGTCAGACCTCATCTGCGGGGCTTCCCGACAGGTGTGACGCCAAGCGACTCCGCCCAGCGCCTTTCTTTCCGTCACCTTTTCGGCCAACTGCTGATTGCTCTGATGCAGCAGCTGCTTCTCCTCCACCCACTTGACATTCTAGAAGAGACAAACGCGTGGACAGCTTTGGAATGTTGTGTCATTTTCATCCACAAATTCTTTGGTTGACTGGAAAATGACATTTGCTTTTCTCCGCATTTTCCCAGCCACGTTCGGGGGGGGGGGGGGGGGGGGGGGGGTTGGTCGGTCCAGTAATGCCAGACGGATGAGTGACTGAAGAATGTAGCTATTTTGTCTGAGAAAAAGGTGTGCTCATTGATGAGCTTACCTGTCCTTGTTGCTTCAGCGCTGACTCCAGATCTGCTACTCTGCTTTGATAGTGACCCATTTCTACCATCAGCTTTTCTCTGGTCTGAAAGGACGAGGAGGGAGGCTCCTCCTCCTCCTTTCAGACCAGAGAACACCCGAGGCTGGGTGAGAACGGGGAGGCTGCGACCCGGCCGGGGGTTGCGGGAAGGGGCGCCACCTTGATCTCCTTCTCGGCGTCGTAGTCCCCTTCGCTGGTCTGGGCTAGCAGAGCGTAGGCTCGTTGCAGCGCTTGATATTCTTGCGTCAGCTGGCGGTAGCGAAGCTCCGCCTCTTCATGCACACACCAATGCAACACAGCACTAGTACCAGAATCAATCAGTCAGTTCCGCCTATTGACGTCATGTCCGCGTCACATGACTGCGACGTAATATTATCTAAAACTGTTTGTGCGGTATTGTGTTGTTCTGTGCGGCATTGTGTTATTCTGTGCGGCGTCGTGTTGTTCTGTGCGGCGTCGTGTTGTTCAGTGCGACGTCGTGTTGTTCAGTGCGGCATGGTGTTGTTCAGTGCGGCATGGTGTTGTTCAGTGCGGCATGGTGTTGTTCAGTGCGGCATAATGTTGTTCAGTGCGGCATAATGTTGTTCGGTGCGGCATGGTGTTGTTCAGTGCGGCATGGTGTTGTTCAGTGCGGCATGGTGTTGTTCAGTGCGGCATAATGTTGTTCAGAGCGCCATAATGTTGTTCAGTGCGGCATGGTGTTGTTCAGTGCGGGATGGTGTTGTTCAGTGCAGGATGGTGTTGTTCAGTGCAGCGTAATGTTGTTCAGTGCGGCATGGTGTTGTTCAGTGCGGAATGGTGTTGTTCAGTGCGGCATGGTGTTGTTCAGTGCGGGATGGTGTTGTTCAGTGCGGGATGGTGTTGTTCAGTGCGGCATGGTGTTGCTCAGTGCGGCATGGTGTTGTTCAGTGCGGGATGGTGTTGTTCATTGCGGCATGGTGTTGTTCAGTGCGGCATGGTGTTGTTCAGTGCGGCATGGTGTTGTTCAGTGCGGCATAATGTTGTTCAGTGCGCCATAATGTTGTTCAGTGCGGCATGGTGTTGTTCAGTGCGGGATGGTGTTGTTCAGTGCAGGATGGTGTTGTTCAGTGCGGCATGGTGTTGTTCAATGCGGGATCGTGTTGTTCAGTGCGGCATGGTGTTGTTCAGTGCGGCATGGTGTTGTTCAGTGCGGCATGGTGTTGTTCAGTGCGGCATGGTGTTGTTCAGTGCGGCATAATGTTGTTCAGTGCGGCATAATGTTGTTCAGTGCGGCATAATGTTGTTCAGTGCGGCATAATGTTGTTCAGTGCGGGATGGTGTTGTTCATTGCGGCATGGTGTTGTTCAGTGCGGCATGGTGTTGTTCAGTGCGGCATGGTGTTGTTCAGTGCGGGATGGTGTTGTTCAGTGCAGGATGGTGTTGTTCAGTGCGGCATGGTGTTGTTCAATGCGGCATGGTGTTGTTCAGTTCGGGATGGTGTTGTTCAGTGCGGCATGGTGTTGTTCAGTGCGGCATGGTGTTGTTCAGTGCGGCATGGTGTTGTTCAGTGCGGCATGGTGTTGTTCAGTGCAGCATAATGTTGTTCAGTGCGGCATGGTGTTGTTCAGTGCGGCATGGTGTTGTTCAGTGCGGCATGGTGTTGTTCAGTGCGGCATGGTGTTGTTCAGTGCGGGATGGTGTTCAATGCGGGATCGTGTTGTTCAGTGCGGCATGGTGTTTTTCAGTGCGGCATGGTGTTGTTCAGTGCGGCATGGTGTTGTTCATTTCGGCATAATGTTGTTCAGTGCGGCATAATGTTGTTTAGTGCGGCATGGTGTTGTTCAGTGCGGGATGGTGTTGTTCAGTGCGTTATAATGTTGTTCAGTGCGGCATGGTGTTGTTCAGTGCGGCATGGTGTTGTTCAGTGCGGCATGGTGTTGTTCAGTGCGGCATAATGTTGTTTAGTGCGGCATGGTGTTGTTCAGTGCGGGATGGTGTTGTTCAGTGCGTTATAATGTTGTTCAGTGCGGCATGGTGTTGTTCAGTGCGGCATGGTGTTGTTCAGTGCGGCATGGTGTTGTTCATTTCGGCATAATGTTGTTTAGTGCGGCATGGTGTTGTTCAGTGCGTTATAATGTTCAGTGCGGCATGGTGTTGTTCAGTGCGGCATGGTGTTGTTCAGTGCGGCATGGTGTTGTTCAGTGCGGCATGGTGTTGTTCAGTGCGGCATAATGTTGTTCAGTGCGGCATAATGTTGTTCAGTGCGGCATGGTGTTGTTCAGTGCGGGATGGTGTTGTTCAGTGCGGGATGGTGTTGTTCAGTGCGGCATGGTGTTCAATGCGGAATGGTGTTGTTCAGTGCAGGATGGTGTTGTTCAGTGCGGCATGGTGTTGTTCAGTGCGGCATAATGTTGTTCAGTGCGGCATGGTGTTGTTCAGTGCGGCATGGTGTTGTTCAGTGCGGCATGGTGTTGTTCAGTGCGGCATGGTGTTGTTCAGTGCGGCATGGTGTGTTTCAGTGCGGCATAATGTTGTTCAGTGCGGCATGGTGTTGTTCAGTGCGGCATAATGTTCAGTGCGGCATAATGTTGTTCAGTGCGGCATGGTGTTGTTCAGTGCGGGATGGTGTTGTTCAGTGCAGGATGGTGTTGTTCAGTGCGGCATGGTGTTCAGTGCGGGATGGTGTCTTTCAGTGCGGCATGGTGTCGTTCAGTGCGGCATGGTGTCTTTCAGTGCGGCATGGTGTCGTTCAGTGAGGCATGGTGTTGTTCAGTGCGGCATGGTGTTGTTTAGTGCGGCATGGTGTTGTTCAGTGCGGGATGGTGTTGTTCAGTGTGGCATGGTGTTCAGTGCGGCATGGTGTTGTTCAGTGCGGTATCGTGTTGTTCAGTGCGGTATCGTGTTTCTCAGTGCGGTATCGTGTTGTTCAGTGCAGTATCGTTGTGTTGTTCGTATTGTGTTTAACACTTAGCCTCTAACACTTAGCCTCTAACACTTAGCCTCTAGCATCTAGAAGGTAAATAAATAGGAAGGAAGGACTCACCGGTGACGTCTTCGCCCACGTCCAAGCGTTGTACTTTGTATTTTCATCCTTCTGACAGTGGAAAACATAGCCAACAAACACCGTGGAACCTAAACGAATGAAAGAAAACTATCATTTGGCCACAACCAACATTCACAGATACAACACAATGTGACGTGCGGGGTTGAGGTTAAAGGTTGAGTGAAGGGCCCTCGTTTTAAACTACTTTTTTGAAAAGGATTGGGAACAAGTAAGACGTATTTAATTTATTTAATGGGAAGTAGTAAGAGCTATATAATTTAATCTATGTATTATATTCTATTGTATTGTATTCTGTTGTATTCTTTTGGATTGTATTCACACTAACCCCACTAAAACTTCAGCCCACAAAAACTCGCCTCTGGCGCCTAGCCTCTGGCACTTAGCCTCTAACACTTAGCCTTTAACACTTAGCCTTTAACACTTAGCCTTTAACACTTAGCCTAGAAGGTGAATAAATAGGGTTAAAGGTTGAGTGAAGGGACCTCGTTTTAAACTACTTTTTTGAAAAGGAGTGGGAACAAGTAAGACGTATTTAATTTATTTAATGGGAAGTAGTAAGACTTATTAAATTTATTTAATCTACTTTTCTTCCCAGGCAAAATTTGATGTGCTGCAATTCCAAATTTCCAAAGTGAATGAAGGAATGAAGTCCTTTAAATTATGATTTTGTATAAATACTAGGCATTAACACAAAATCGACGGCACAAAATGGGCAGACTTTACTTGTTTGAAAAGGACTGGTTACAAGACAGACTTTTTTAATTTATTTAATGGGAAGAAGACTTATTTAGTTTAATTGATCTATTTTTGTTCCCTGGCAAAATTCGATTTGCTGCAATTCCAAATTTCCAAAGTGAATGAAGGAAAGAAGTCATTTAAATTATGATTTTGTTTAAATACTAGGCATAGACACAAAATCTACGGCACAAAATGGGCAGACTTTACTTGTTTGAAGAGGACTGGTTACAAGACAGACTTTTCTGATTTATTTAATGGGAAGAAGACTTATTTAGTTTATTTAATCTATTTTTGTTCCCTGGCAAAATTGGATTTGCTGAAATTGTATTTTGCCAAATCTTGCCTTGAGACCTGATAGGAAGTATTAAACGCTTAGTTAAATCAATACAAGTTGGTAATAAGAGCGAGTAATGTTGGTTGAACCGATGAATGAAGGTTGAAAGCAATTTAAATTATGACTTTGTATAAATACTAGATATTAACAGAACATCTACTGCGCGAAATGGGCAGAGTTTACTTGTTTGAGAAGGAGTGGCTTATTCAAAACTAAGATTTATTTAATCTGTTTGTTCCCAGGCAAAATTGGATGTGATGCAATTCCAAATTTCACCACATGATGGTGCCCAATTTTGACTTCATAGGACATATTAAACACTTAGCTTGTTATTATGTTCAAGGTAATCAGATTTGTTTATTATTCTAATGGCCTCTTCAAAACTATTCTGGATTACTACTTTGGATCTATTCTACATTACTTGGCAACAACATACTCTGTAACAGATTAGGCAGTATAATCATATCTGTTAACTTGAGAGTGCCCACACTCAATCTACTTATCGTGATGTGTTAAATCAATTACTGTTAGACATTATTTGTCTGATAATCTACCAAATCTTTGAATTGAAGAATTTGTGATTTAATTAATAGCTTGTTCAGGGTAATCAGACTTGTATATAATTCTAATGGCCTTCTTTTGAAAACTATTCTGAATTACAACTTTGGATCTTATATTACTTTGCAACAATCTACTCCGTGACAGATTAGGCAGTATAATCACATATGTTAACTTCAGTGCCCACACTGTATTTATTTATGGTTATTTGTTAAATCAAGTACTGTTAGACATGAAATAGGAAGTGTTTAACATAAATGTTATGGCTACTCACCATTGTAGCTCGCTCCTGGTCAATGATACGAGCCTCTTCTTGCAGTGGAAAACTTGCAGCCAACAAACACCGTGGAACCTAAAGGAATGAAATTAAACATTAACATTTCGCCTCGACCAATTTTCACACGTACAACGCAACGCGGCTACACTTCTGCTATTACAAACGTAAATCTCCTTAAACACAATGAGTGTTACTTACCGTGTACGCTCTAGACGGTCCAGTTGCAAGCAGAAAATAAAGATATTTCTGTTGATAATCGTCGCTGCTCAGTGGCTCACGGCCATCGCGCCAACAGATTTGAATCGGAGGTTCGGGCAATTACGTCATATCCGCGGCACATGACTGCGACGTAATACCCGCTTATCTGAAACGGCAGTTAAAAGTAGAGTTACATCAAGTTTTCTTGGAACCTAAACGAATGAAAGAAAACTATCATTTGGCCACAACCAACATTCACAGATACAACACAACGTGCGGGGTTGAGGTTAAAGATTGAGTGAAGGGCCCTCGTTTTAAACTACTGTTTTGAAAAGGAGTGGGAACAAGTAAGACATATTTAATTTATTTAATGGGAAGTAGTAAGACTTATTAAATTTATTTAATCTACTTTTCTTCCCAGGCAAAATTTGATGTGCTGCAATTCCAAATTTCCAAAGTGAATGAAGGAATGAAGTCCTTTAAATTATGATTTTGTATAAATACTAGGCATTAACACAAAATCGACGGCACAAAATGGGCAGACTTTACTTGTTTGAAAAGGACTGGTTACAAGACAGACTTTTTTAATTTATTTAATGGGAAGAAGACTTATTTAGTTTAATTGATCTATTTTTGTTCCCTGCCAAAATTCGATTTGCTGCAATTCCAAATTTCCAAAGTGAATGAAGGAAAGAAGTCGTTTAAATTATGATTTTGTTTAAATACTAGGCATAGACACAAAATCTACGGCACAAAATGGGCAGACTTTACTTGTTTGAAGAGGACTGGTTACAAGACAGACTTTTCTGATTTATTTAATGGGAAGAGGACTTATTTAGTTTATTTAATCTATTTTTGTTCCCTGGCAAAATTGGATTTGCTGAAATTGTATTTTGCCAAATCTCGATTTGAGACCTGATAGGAAGTATTAAACGCTTAGTTAAATCAATACAAGTTGGTAATAAGAGCGAGTAATGTTGGTTGAACCGATGAATGAAGGTTGAAAGCAATTTAAATTATGACTTTGTATAAATACTAGATATTAACAGAACATCTACTGCGCAAAATGGGCAGAGTTTACTTGTTTGAGAAGGAGTGGCTTATTCAAAACTAAGATTTATGTAATCTGTTTGTTCCCAGGCAAAATTGGATGTGATGCAATTCCAAATTTCACCACATGATGGTGCCCAATTTTGACTTCATAGGACATATTAAACACTTAGCTTGTTATTATGTTCAAGGTAATCAGATTTGTTTATCATTCTAATGGCCTCTTCAAAACTATTCTGGATTACTACTTTGGATCTATTCTACATTACTTGGCAACAACATACTCTGTAACAGATTAGGCAGTATAATCACATATGTTAACTTGAGAGTGCCCACACTCAATCTACTTATCGTGATGTGTTAAATCAATTACTGTTAGACATTATTTGTCTGATAATCTACCAAATCTTTGAATTGAAGAATTTGTGATTTAATTAATAGCTTGTTCAGGGTAATCAGACTTGTATATAATTCTAATGGCCTTCTTTTGAAAACTATTCTGAATTACAACTTTGGATCTTATATTACTTTGCAACAATCTACTCGGTGACAGATTAGGCAGTATAATCACATATGTTAACTTCAGTGCCCACACTGTATTTATTTATGGTTATTTGTTAAATCAAGTACTGTTAGACATGAAATAGGAAGTGTTTAACATAAATGTTATGGCTACTCACCATTGTAGCTCGCTCCTGGTCAATGATATGAGCCTCTTCTTGCAGTGGAAAACTTGCAGCCAACAAACACCGTGGAACCTAAAGGAATGAAATTAAACATTAACATTTCGCCCGGACCAACATTCACACGTACAACGCAACGCGGCTACACTTCTGCTATTACAAACGTAAATCTCCTTAAACACAACGAGTGTTACTTACCGTGTACGCTCTAGGCAAAATTGGATGTGATGCAATTCCAAATCTATCTGAAACGGCAGTTAAAAGTAGAGTTACATCAAGTTTTCTTTTTTAATCAACACAATCATTTACAACCGTTGACCAGAAAGAATCGTCGAAATTCGACGTCCCCCACAAACGCCACGCTCACTCGCTTTTCAGGGCAACAAAAGTACTTCTTTTTAAAAACGATGAGTTGTACTTACCGTGTACGCTCTGGACGGTCCAGTTGCAAGCAGAAAATAAAAATATTTCTCTTGTTAGTCGTATGTTACCATCCGCTGTGTCTTTGTCAACATCGCCGCCATTTTCCTACTTCCTGCTGCGAGCCACGCCCACGGATTTAAATTTGGGCGGAAGCTCTTTCCATTGGCGTCGTTTTCGCGTATAGCAAATCCGATTGGTTGGGAAGGGGGCACGGTTATGCAGCCGAGGGGTCCTGTGATCGGTGGGATGTAAAGTAGGCGTCGACGTCACGTCCGCGTCACGTGACCACGACGTGGCAGACGTCATATAGCAACCGCTGTTTTGTTTAGTAGACTTACAGTTGTTATGCATTGACATAATGGCGCACACACCAAATAGATTTAAATAAATTAAATAATTCTTCTGCCCACTCTCTTTTAAACAAGTTAACTCTCCCCGCGGATTTGAATTCCGGCGAAAGTTACGCCCATCGACGTCACGTATGTCACGTGACCACGACGTGGCAGATGTCATATAGCAACCGCTGTTTTGTTTAGTAGATTTACAGTTGTTATGCATTGGCATAATGGTGTGCACTCAAAATAGATTTAAATAAATTAAATATTTCTTCTGCCTACTCCCTTTTAAACAAGTTAACTCTGCCCACGTCCATTGACGTCTTGTCTGCGTCACGTGACCACGACGTAGCGACGTCATATAGTAACCGCTGTTTTGACCAGTAGACTTAGTTATTATGCGTTGACATAATGGCGCACTGGTTAGCATGGCCACCTCTTAAGCATGATGATGCGGGTTCGACGCCTGATCAATGTTAGCATGGAGTGAGCTGAAGTGCATGGCGCTGAAGATTTGAATCTTTGAAATGCGCTGAGGTCTGACATATCAGGCAGAATGGTTTGCCATCACGTTCAACAAAAAATAGAAACTTTCCCACTCTGATTAAAACGTCCTGTGTTCATCTACGTATTTTCGTTTTGCTGTGCATCTTTTCCCTGCCATTTCGAGAGCCCAATTGACACTCATAGTTTAAAGAAATGTGTTTGCCCATCCTACTTTGTGGAATTTCACCACATGCGCTTTTGACCAAAATACCAAATTGAACTCAAGTGAAGCCAACACGCACAACCCCCCCCCCCCCACACACACACACACACACACACACACACACAAATGTTGATATGAACATAAAAGAGCCGCATGCGGTTCGGGAGTTGCGGCTTGGCCAAACCTGTACTATACAACTTTATTTGTATAAAATTTTCACAACAGCTGTCACACAAACAAAGCGGGAAAAACCGAAGACGTGCGTGTTCCGCCCACGCTGGATTTATTTGCACCTTTGAAAAGACACCGTATTGCCGCAGATGTGGCAAAGAGTACTTTTGGGCATCTGAGACGGAAGGATGTCCAAAGCATCACGTCACCTGCTCTGGTAGGCATGGTGGTGGGACGTTGAGGTCAACCGCTTTGGGGTTGGCTGAATCTTTGATCGCAGGATGCCACACACTTGAAGACAGAAGCAGAAAAGCAGAGCTAAATGCAAAATGTACTCACCGGTGACTCCAATTTTTTTCCCCCCTGAAGAAACAGCTGGACGGGTGGCCCCGGCTGGCCAGTGGGACTCTTGTTATTCTGACCCTTTTTAGTGCGCGTTTGGGGCAACAACCGTTTTTTGTGGCGCTCTCTTCTGGTTCAAAAGTGCCCTGCATGTGAATTTGCTTTTCCTGCCTTCTGATTGGATGAGCGCCGGTGTGACGCGGTGCCTCTGTCACCGTGGCGGGGGGTATACGTTGGCATCGGAGCGTCTGCCAACGTCTGAGACCGGCTGGCAGTGTATCGGAGGTGTCGAGTGCCGTGCCGCTGGAGCTCACTCACCAGCTGGTGTTAGGGCCACAGAATGAAGGCCAAGGAGAAGAATAGAAAGAGAAACAGAAACTTCTCCTCCAATTGTTTGATTTGTCTCTTCTGAGCTTCGATGAATTCTTTCAGCTCTTTGTTCCTCTAGGACGGACAAATGGAAAGTGGCATTCAAAAGCCAGTAAGCGTGCAAGTAAGTGCCGGGCTGGCTTTGGGCCCTTACCTGTTGCGCGCTGTGCAGCAGATCCATTCTCTCTTGGAGGATGCAAGCGTCGCGCTCCCTCAACTCGCACATCAGGGCTCGCTTCCATTGGTCCACGGCGCTCCTAAGCTCTTCTCTCTGATCCGCCGTCAGCACGTCATTCACGCCAGCGTGGCTGGCTTTTTCGCCGTCCGTGGCGGGGCAGTCCCGCTGCGGTAGCGCCTCGTACAACATGGCCTCCAGCTCCAGGATCCTCTGGGCCGCAATCCTCGTCCATCAGTGGTCCGGCGGGAGATTTGAGGGCGGCTTACCTTATGAGCCTGGTCCATGGAACACTTCCTGAAGTCCAACTCTTCATCCAGGTAGCCCTTCTGCTTGCAGAACATATCCTAGCACAGCTCAAGGTCAGAATTGTTGGGGCACATTGCCGGAGTTCCCCTTGGCTGATGTCGCGTGTCTGTCTACCTTCTCACTTTCAATGTCCAACATCTTCTGTTGAAGTGCTGACTTGGTCACTTTGATGTATTCTAACCACTGAGGAAAGGCTGCTGTCACATAAGTAAGCAGAATGCGAGAGCGTGCGTGGACGTGCGCGTTACCTTCTCGGCTAGGGTGAGAAGGGTCCTGGCGTGAATCACTACCACCTGCTCCTCGTTGGTGAGATTCTGCAAGAGCCCAAAGGCACAGCGTCAACAAGCTTCTTTCAGCGCAAAGCCTTCCAAAAGTCACATTTGAGCCGCCGAGTCTCGTGGAGTGCGAACATAAGGAGTTCGACATACACTTACGGCGTTATAGCCCAGGATGTCCAGCTTCTTCATCAGATCACTGATGACGATGTCCGGGGGAAAGGCGCAAGGAGCAATGTAAGGTGTTCTGGGACCTCGGGTTCAAAGTCAAAGTCAAAGTCAAAGTCAGCTTTATTGTCAATTTCTCCACATGCCAAAGACACACAAAGAAACCGAAATTTCGTACCCCCCTATCCCACGGTGACAAGACATGGCTCACAACAGACAAACATTAAACAAGTATAACAAAAGCGTGCCGAATAAATAATGAATAAATAACACAACAATAAATAAATAAATAATTAAGAGGAGCACAAAAAGAAAAAAACAAAAAAGAGCAAGTGCGCGTACAGCAGACATTCCCGAAAATAGCGCAACAGTGCCGCACGCTACGCAGAAGGGGGTAGCGAGTTCAGGGCCCTAACAGCCTGGAGGAAGAAGCTGTCGGCGAGTCTGGTGGTGCGGGAGCGCAGGCTCCTGTACCTCTTCCCAGAGGGCAGAAGGTCAAACAAAGAGTGAGCCGGGTGACTCACATCTCTGGCAATCGAGGTTGCCTTGCGGGTGAGATGGGAGGTGTAAATGTCCTTCAGGGAGGGAAGCGAAGCACCAATAATCTTACCAGCCGTATTCACTATGCGCTGCAGGGCCTTCAAGTTCTGTTCAGTGCAGTTACCACCCCAGACAGCGATGCAACTGGTGAGGACGCTCTCAATGGTGCCACGGTAGAATGTAGACAGGACTGCCTGAGGAGCACATGCACGCCTGAGCTTCCGCAGGAAGTACAGGCGGCGCTGAGCTTTCTTTGCCAGTGACGAGGTGTTCGCGGACCAGGAGAGGTCCTCACTGATGTGCACCCCCAGGAACTTGGTGCAGCTCACCCTCTCCACCACAGCACCGTCGATGATCAGCGGCAGGTGTGTTTTGTGACCCTTCCGGAAGTCAACAATGATTTCCTTGGTCTTACCGACGTTCAGCAGGAGGTTGTTGTCCCTGCACCACGTGGTCAGAAGGTCAACTTCTGACCTGTACCGAGTCTCGTCGCCCTTCGTGATGAGACCCACCAGAGTCGTGTCGTCAGCAAACTTCACTATGCGGTTGTCGCTGTAGGTCGCAGTGCAGTCATGCGTCAGCAGGGTGAAGAGCAATGGACTGAGCACGCAGCCCTGGGGGGCCCCTGTGCTCAGCGTGATGCTGGCGGAGATTTTGTCGCCAACACGCACCACCTGAGGCCTCTGACAGAGGAAGTCCAGTATCCAGTTGCAGAGGGAGGTACTGAGGCCCAGCTCGTCGAGTTTGGAGATGAGTCGCTGCGGCACAATGGTGTTGAAGGCAGAGCTGAAGTCCACAAACAGCAACCTCACATATGAGTCCTTTCTCTCCAGGTGGGTGAGGGCCGAGTGGAGGGCAGAGCAGATGGCATCCTCAGAGGACCGCTTGGCACGGTACGCAAACTGGAAAGGGTCAATGGTGGGGGGGAGAACGGACTTGATGTGCTCCAAGACCAGCCGCTCAAAGCACTTCATGATGATGGGCGTCAGTGCCACAGGGCAGTAGTCATTGAAGCAGGACGGTGCAGGTTTCTTCGGCACAGGAACGATGGTGGCAGCCTTGAAACACGAGGGGACGATGGCCTGCTGCAGGGAAACGTTAAAGATGTCCGTGAAGACACCCGACAGCTCCCCAGCGCAGTCCTTCAGCGCTCGACCCGGGATGTTGTCAGGGCCCGCCGCCTTACGGGTGTCAATAGCGGCAAGCGCCCTCCTCACACCGTCGGCAGAGAGGCGCAGGGGCTGCTCGTGTGGGGGGGGAGTGGTCTTCAGCGGGCAAGTGCCGTTCTGGGCGTCGAAGCGAGCAAAGAAGCGGTTCAGATCGTTCAGCAGACGGACGTCGCCCTCACAGCTCCTCGGCGCGGGCTTGTAGTCCGTGATGGTCTGAATGCCCCGCCAAAGGCTACGTGCGTCCTTGCTGTCCTTGAAGTGGGTGGAGACCTTGCACGAGAACGCCTTCTTCGCTTCTTTGATGCCTCGGGACAGGTCGGCCCTCGCTGTCCTCAAGCCAGCCTCATCCCCTGCTCTGAAAGCCTTGTCCCTGGCCCTCAACAGTCTGAGGACAGCCCCCGTCAGCCACGGCTTCCAGTTCGCGCGAGTGACGACGGATTTCGAGCAAGTCACATCATCGATGCACTTCGTGATGTAAGAGGTAACAGAGTCAGTATATTCCTCTATGTCCGTCCAATCGTTGTAGGTGGCTGCCTGCTTAAACAAGTCCCAGTCAGTGGTGTCGAAGCAGTCAGGGTTAAGGTTAGGGTTGCGAGGGACGCCTTACGTACGCTCACGCCCTCGGCCTCGCAGTAGATCTGCAAAGGGCTGAGGCCGTCTGGGAAACGGACTTGCAGAAACTTCAAGACGGGGGAGCGCCACTCCCTCTCCTGAAAGGCAGAGGCATGCATCCGTCCGTCCGTCCGTCCGTCCGTCACATCTCTGGCCTCAACACGCTTGTGCGAGTCTTCCCACCTCCAGCTCCAGGATGCGGAACTCAAGCAGTTCGTTTTGGTCTCGGATATCCTGGATGTGCTCTTTCAGACGCGCTTCTTCCGCCTCCATCCGCCTGACCTGAAAAGACAGTCAGACCTCATCTGCGGGGCTTCCCGACAGGTGTGACGCCAAGCGACTCCGCCCAGCGCCTTTCTTTCCGTCACCTTTTCGGCCAACTGCTGATTGTTCTGATGCAGCAGCTGCTTCTCCTCCACCCACTTGACATTCTAGAAGAGACAAACGCGTGGACAGCTTTGGAATGTTGTGTCATTTTCATCCACAAATTCTTTGGTTGACTGGAAAATGACATTTGCTTTTCTCCGCATTTTCCCAGCCACGTTCGGGGGGGGGGGGGGGGGGGGGGGTTGGTCGGTCCAGTAATGCCAGACGGATGAGTGACTGAAGAATGTAGCTATTTTGTCTGAGAAAAAGGTGTGCTCATTGATGAGCTTACCTGTCCTTGTTGCTTCAGCGCTGACTCCAGATCTGCTACTCTGCTTTGATAGTGACCCATTTCTACCATCAGCTTTTCTCTGGTCTGAAAGGACGAGGAGGGAGGCTCCTCCTCCTCCTTTCAGACCAGAGAACACCCGAGGCTGGGTGAGAACGGGGAGGCTGCGACCCGGCCGGGGGTTGCGGGAAGGGGCGCCACCTTGATCTCCTTCTCGGCGTCGTAGTCCCCTTCGCTGGTCTGGGCTAGCAGAGCGTAGGCTCGTTGCAGCGCTTGATATTCTTGCGTCAGCTGGCGGTAGCGAAGCTCCGCCTCTTCATGCACACACCAATGCAACACAGCACTAGTACCAGAATCAATCAGTCAGTTCCGCCTATTGACGTCATGTCCGCGTCACATGACTGCGACGTAATATTATCTAAAACTGTTTGTGCGGTATTGTGTTGTTCTGTGCGGCATTGTGTTATTCTGTGCGGCGTCGTGTTGTTCTGTGCGGCGTCGTGTTGTTCAGTGCGACGTCGTGTTGTTCAGTGCGGCATGGTGTTGTTCAGTGCGGCATGGTGTTGTTCAGTGCGGCATGGTGTTGTTCAGTGCGGCATAATGTTGTTCAGTGCGGCATAATGTTGTTCGGTGCGGCATGGTGTTGTTCAGTGCGGCATGGTGTTGTTCAGTGCGGCATGGTGTTGTTCAGTGCGGCATAATGTTGTTCAGAGCGCCATAATGTTGTTCAGTGCGGCATGGTGTTGTTCAGTGCGGGATGGTGTTGTTCAGTGCAGGATGGTGTTGTTCAGTGCAGCGTAATGTTGTTCAGTGCGGCATGGTGTTGTTCAGTGCGGAATGGTGTTGTTCAGTGCGGCATGGTGTTGTTCAGTGCGGGATGGTGTTGTTCAGTGCGGGATGGTGTTGTTCAGTGCGGCATGGTGTTGCTCAGTGCGGCATGGTGTTGTTCAGTGCGGGATGGTGTTGTTCATTGCGGCATGGTGTTGTTCAGTGCGGCATGGTGTTGTTCAGTGCGGCATGGTGTTGTTCAGTGCGGCATAATGTTGTTCAGTGCGCCATAATGTTGTTCAGTGCGGCATGGTGTTGTTCAGTGCGGGATGGTGTTGTTCAGTGCAGGATGGTGTTGTTCAGTGCGGCATGGTGTTGTTCAATGCGGGATCGTGTTGTTCAGTGCGGCATGGTGTTGTTCAGTGCGGCATGGTGTTGTTCAGTGCGGCATGGTGTTGTTCAGTGCGGCATGGTGTTGTTCAGTGCGGCATAATGTTGTTCAGTGCGGCATAATGTTGTTCAGTGCGGCATAATGTTGTTCAGTGCGGCATAATGTTGTTCAGTGCGGGATGGTGTTGTTCATTGCGGCATGGTGTTGTTCAGTGCGGCATGGTGTTGTTCAGTGCGGCATGGTGTTGTTCAGTGCGGGATGGTGTTGTTCAGTGCAGGATGGTGTTGTTCAGTGCGGCATGGTGTTGTTCAATGCGGCATGGTGTTGTTCAGTTCGGGATGGTGTTGTTCAGTGCGGCATGGTGTTGTTCAGTGCGGCATGGTGTTGTTCAGTGCGGCATGGTGTTGTTCAGTGCGGCATGGTGTTGTTCAGTGCAGCATAATGTTGTTCAGTGCGGCATGGTGTTGTTCAGTGCGGCATGGTGTTGTTCAGTGCGGCATGGTGTTGTTCAGTGCGGCATGGTGTTGTTCAGTGCGGGATGGTGTTCAATGCGGGATCGTGTTGTTCAGTGCGGCATGGTGTTTTTCAGTGCGGCATGGTGTTGTTCAGTGCGGCATGGTGTTGTTCATTTCGGCATAATGTTGTTCAGTGCGGCATAATGTTGTTTAGTGCGGCATGGTGTTGTTCAGTGCGGGATGGTGTTGTTCAGTGCGTTATAATGTTGTTCAGTGCGGCATGGTGTTGTTCAGTGCGGCATGGTGTTGTTCAGTGCGGCATGGTGTTGTTCAGTGCGGCATAATGTTGTTTAGTGCGGCATGGTGTTGTTCAGTGCGGGATGGTGTTGTTCAGTGCGTTATAATGTTGTTCAGTGCGGCATGGTGTTGTTCAGTGCGGCATGGTGTTGTTCAGTGCGGCATGGTGTTGTTCATTTCGGCATAATGTTGTTTAGTGCGGCATGGTGTTGTTCAGTGCGTTATAATGTTCAGTGCGGCATGGTGTTGTTCAGTGCGGCATGGTGTTGTTCAGTGCGGCATGGTGTTGTTCAGTGCGGCATGGTGTTGTTCAGTGCGGCATAATGTTGTTCAGTGCGGCATAATGTTGTTCAGTGCGGCATGGTGTTGTTCAGTGCGGGATGGTGTTGTTCAGTGCGGGATGGTGTTGTTCAGTGCGGCATGGTGTTCAATGCGGAATGGTGTTGTTCAGTGCAGGATGGTGTTGTTCAGTGCGGCATGGTGTTGTTCAGTGCGGCATAATGTTGTTCAGTGCGGCATGGTGTTGTTCAGTGCGGCATGGTGTTGTTCAGTGCGGCATGGTGTTGTTCAGTGCGGCATGGTGTTGTTCAGTGCGGCATGGTGTGTTTCAGTGCGGCATAATGTTGTTCAGTGCGGCATGGTGTTGTTCAGTGCGGCATAATGTTCAGTGCGGCATAATGTTGTTCAGTGCGGCATGGTGTTGTTCAGTGCGGGATGGTGTTGTTCAGTGCAGGATGGTGTTGTTCAGTGCGGCATGGTGTTCAGTGCGGGATGGTGTCTTTCAGTGCGGCATGGTGTCGTTCAGTGCGGCATGGTGTCTTTCAGTGCGGCATGGTGTCGTTCAGTGAGGCATGGTGTTGTTCAGTGCGGCATGGTGTTGTTTAGTGCGGCATGGTGTTGTTCAGTGCGGGATGGTGTTGTTCAGTGTGGCATGGTGTTCAGTGCGGCATGGTGTTGTTCAGTGCGGTATCGTGTTGTTCAGTGCGGTATCGTGTTTCTCAGTGCGGTATCGTGTTGTTCAGTGCAGTATCGTTGTGTTGTTCGTATTGTGTTTAACACTTAGCCTCTAACACTTAGCCTCTAACACTTAGCCTCTAGCATCTAGAAGGTAAATAAATAGGAAGGAAGGACTCACCGGTGACGTCTTCGCCCACGTCCAAGCGTTGTACTTTGTATTTTCATCCTTCTGACAGTGGAAAACATAGCCAACAAACACCGTGGAACCTAAACGAATGAAAGAAAACTATCATTTGGCCACAACCAACATTCACAGATACAACACAATGTGACGTGCGGGGTTGAGGTTAAAGGTTGAGTGAAGGGCCCTCGTTTTAAACTACTTTTTTGAAAAGGATTGGGAACAAGTAAGACGTATTTAATTTATTTAATGGGAAGTAGTAAGAGCTATATAATTTAATCTATGTATTATATTCTATTGTATTGTATTCTGTTGTATTCTTTTGGATTGTATTCACACTAACCCCACTAAAACTTCAGCCCACAAAAACTCGCCTCTGGCGCCTAGCCTCTGGCACTTAGCCTCTAACACTTAGCCTTTAACACTTAGCCTTTAACACTTAGCCTTTAACACTTAGCCTAGAAGGTGAATAAATAGGGTTAAAGGTTGAGTGAAGGGACCTCGTTTTAAACTACTTTTTTGAAAAGGAGTGGGAACAAGTAAGACGTATTTAATTTATTTAATGGGAAGTAGTAAGACTTATTAAATTTATTTAATCTACTTTTCTTCCCAGGCAAAATTTGATGTGCTGCAATTCCAAATTTCCAAAGTGAATGAAGGAATGAAGTCCTTTAAATTATGATTTTGTATAAATACTAGGCATTAACACAAAATCGACGGCACAAAATGGGCAGACTTTACTTGTTTGAAAAGGACTGGTTACAAGACAGACTTTTTTAATTTATTTAATGGGAAGAAGACTTATTTAGTTTAATTGATCTATTTTTGTTCCCTGGCAAAATTCGATTTGCTGCAATTCCAAATTTCCAAAGTGAATGAAGGAAAGAAGTCATTTAAATTATGATTTTGTTTAAATACTAGGCATAGACACAAAATCTACGGCACAAAATGGGCAGACTTTACTTGTTTGAAGAGGACTGGTTACAAGACAGACTTTTCTGATTTATTTAATGGGAAGAAGACTTATTTAGTTTATTTAATCTATTTTTGTTCCCTGGCAAAATTGGATTTGCTGAAATTGTATTTTGCCAAATCTTGCCTTGAGACCTGATAGGAAGTATTAAACGCTTAGTTAAATCAATACAAGTTGGTAATAAGAGCGAGTAATGTTGGTTGAACCGATGAATGAAGGTTGAAAGCAATTTAAATTATGACTTTGTATAAATACTAGATATTAACAGAACATCTACTGCGCGAAATGGGCAGAGTTGACTTGTTTGAGAAGGAGTGGCTTATTCAAAACTAAGATTTATTTAATCTGTTTGTTCCCAGGCAAAATTGGATGTGATGCAATTCCAAATTTCACCACATGATGGTGCCCAATTTTGACTTCATAGGACATATTAAACACTTAGCTTGTTATTATGTTCAAGGTAATCAGATTTGTTTATTATTCTAATGGCCTCTTCAAAACTATTCTGGATTACTACTTTGGATCTATTCTACATTACTTGGCAACAACATACTCTGTAACAGATTAGGCAGTATAATCATATCTGTTAACTTGAGAGTGCCCACACTCAATCTACTTATCGTGATGTGTTAAATCAATTACTGTTAGACATTATTTGTCTGATAATCTACCAAATCTTTGAATTGAAGAATTTGTGATTTAATTAATAGCTTGTTCAGGGTAATCAGACTTGTATATAATTCTAATGGCCTTCTTTTGAAAACTATTCTGAATTACAACTTTGGATCTTATATTACTTTGCAACAATCTACTCCGTGACAGATTAGGCAGTATAATCACATATGTTAACTTCAGTGCCCACACTGTATTTATTTATGGTTATTTGTTAAATCAAGTACTGTTAGACATGAAATAGGAAGTGTTTAACATAAATGTTATGGCTACTCACCATTGTAGCTCGCTCCTGGTCAATGATACGAGCCTCTTCTTGCAGTGGAAAACTTGCAGCCAACAAACACCGTGGAACCTAAAGGAATGAAATTAAACATTAACATTTCGCCTCGACCAATTTTCACACGTACAACGCAACGCGGCTACACTTCTGCTATTACAAACGTAAATCTCCTTAAACACAATGAGTGTTACTTACCGTGTACGCTCTAGACGGTCCAGTTGCAAGCAGAAAATAAAGATATTTCTGTTGATAATCGTCGCTGCTCAGTGGCTCACGGCCATCGCGCCAACAGATTTGAATCGGAGGTTCGGGCAATTACGTCATATCCGCGGCACATGACTGCGACGTAATACCCGCTTATCTGAAACGGCAGTTAAAAGTAGAGTTACATCAAGTTTTCTTGGAACCTAAACGAATGAAAGAAAACTATCATTTGGCCACAACCAACATTCACAGATACAACACAACGTGCGGGGTTGAGGTTAAAGATTGAGTGAAGGGCCCTCGTTTTAAACTACTGTTTTGAAAAGGAGTGGGAACAAGTAAGACATATTTAATTTATTTAATGGGAAGTAGTAAGACTTATTAAATTTATTTAATCTACTTTTCTTCCCAGGCAAAATTTGATGTGCTGCAATTCCAAATTTCCAAAGTGAATGAAGGAATGAAGTCCTTTAAATTATGATTTTGTATAAATACTAGGCATTAACACAAAATCGACGGCACAAAATGGGCAGACTTTACTTGTTTGAAAAGGACTGGTTACAAGACAGACTTTTTTAATTTATTTAATGGGAAGAAGACTTATTTAGTTTAATTGATCTATTTTTGTTCCCTGCCAAAATTCGATTTGCTGCAATTCCAAATTTCCAAAGTGAATGAAGGAAAGAAGTCGTTTAAATTATGATTTTGTTTAAATACTAGGCATAGACACAAAATCTACGGCACAAAATGGGCAGACTTTACTTGTTTGAAGAGGACTGGTTACAAGACAGACTTTTCTGATTTATTTAATGGGAAGAGGACTTATTTAGTTTATTTAATCTATTTTTGTTCCCTGGCAAAATTGGATTTGCTGAAATTGTATTTTGCCAAATCTCGATTTGAGACCTGATAGGAAGTATTAAACGCTTAGTTAAATCAATACAAGTTGGTAATAAGAGCGAGTAATGTTGGTTGAACCGATGAATGAAGGTTGAAAGCAATTTAAATTATGACTTTGTATAAATACTAGATATTAACAGAACATCTACTGCGCAAAATGGGCAGAGTTTACTTGTTTGAGAAGGAGTGGCTTATTCAAAACTAAGATTTATGTAATCTGTTTGTTCCCAGGCAAAATTGGATGTGATGCAATTCCAAATTTCACCACATGATGGTGCCCAATTTTGACTTCATAGGACATATTAAACACTTAGCTTGTTATTATGTTCAAGGTAATCAGATTTGTTTATCATTCTAATGGCCTCTTCAAAACTATTCTGGATTACTACTTTGGATCTATTCTACATTACTTGGCAACAACATACTCTGTAACAGATTAGGCAGTATAATCACATATGTTAACTTGAGAGTGCCCACACTCAATCTACTTATCGTGATGTGTTAAATCAATTACTGTTAGACATTATTTGTCTGATAATCTACCAAATCTTTGAATTGAAGAATTTGTGATTTAATTAATAGCTTGTTCAGGGTAATCAGACTTGTATATAATTCTAATGGCCTTCTTTTGAAAACTATTCTGAATTACAACTTTGGATCTTATATTACTTTGCAACAATCTACTCGGTGACAGATTAGGCAGTATAATCACATATGTTAACTTCAGTGCCCACACTGTATTTATTTATGGTTATTTGTTAAATCAAGTACTGTTAGACATGAAATAGGAAGTGTTTAACATAAATGTTATGGCTACTCACCATTGTAGCTCGCTCCTGGTCAATGATATGAGCCTCTTCTTGCAGTGGAAAACTTGCAGCCAACAAACACCGTGGAACCTAAAGGAATGAAATTAAACATTAACATTTCGCCCGGACCAACATTCACACGTACAACGCAACGCGGCTACACTTCTGCTATTACAAACGTAAATCTCCTTAAACACAACGAGTGTTACTTACCGTGTACGCTCTAGGCAAAATTGGATGTGATGCAATTCCAAATCTATCTGAAACGGCAGTTAAAAGTAGAGTTACATCAAGTTTTCTTTTTTAATCAACACAATCATTTACAACCGTTGACCAGAAAGAATCGTCGAAATTCGACGTCCCCCACAAACGCCACGCTCACTCGCTTTTCAGGGCAACAAAAGTACTTCTTTTTAAAAACGATGAGTTGTACTTACCGTGTACGCTCTGGACGGTCCAGTTGCAAGCAGAAAATAAAAATATTTCTCTTGTTAGTCGTATGTTACCATCCGCTGTGTCTTTGTCAACATCGCCGCCATTTTCCTACTTCCTGCTGCGAGCCACGCCCACGGATTTAAATTTGGGCGGAAGCTCTTTCCATTGGCGTCGTTTTCGCGTATAGCAAATCCGATTGGTTGGGAAGGGGGCACGGTTATGCAGCCGAGGGGTCCTGTGATCGGTGGGATGTAAAGTAGGCGTCGACGTCACGTCCGCGTCACGTGACCACGACGTGGCAGACGTCATATAGCAACCGCTGTTTTGTTTAGTAGACTTACAGTTGTTATGCATTGACATAATGGCGCACACACCAAATAGATTTAAATAAATTAAATAATTCTTCTGCCCACTCTCTTTTAAACAAGTTAACTCTCCCCGCGGATTTGAATTCCGGCGAAAGTTACGCCCATCGACGTCACGTATGTCACGTGACCACGACGTGGCAGATGTCATATAGCAACCGCTGTTTTGTTTAGTAGATTTACAGTTGTTATGCATTGGCATAATGGTGTGCACTCAAAATAGATTTAAATAAATTAAATATTTCTTCTGCCTACTCCCTTTTAAACAAGTTAACTCTGCCCACGTCCATTGACGTCTTGTCTGCGTCACGTGACCACGACGTAGCGACGTCATATAGTAACCGCTGTTTTGACCAGTAGACTTAGTTATTATGCGTTGACATAATGGCGCACTGGTTAGCATGGCCACCTCTTAAGCATGATGATGCGGGTTCGACGCCTGATCAATGTTAGCATGGAGTGAGCTGAAGTGCATGGCGCTGAAGATTTGAATCTTTGAAATGCGCTGAGGTCTGACATATCAGGCAGAATGGTTTGCCATCACGTTCAACAAAAAATAGAAACTTTCCCACTCTGATTAAAACGTCCTGTGTTCATCTACGTATTTTCGTTTTGCTGTGCATCTTTTCCCTGCCATTTCGAGAGCCCAATTGACACTCATAGTTTAAAGAAATGTGTTTGCCCATCCTACTTTGTGGAATTTCACCACATGCGCTTTTGACCAAAATACCAAATTGAACTCAAGTGAAGCCAACACGCACAACCCCCCCCCCCCCCCCCACACACACACACACACACAAATGTTGATATGAACATAAAAGAGCCGCATGCGGTTCGGGAGTTGCGGCTTGGCCAAACCTGTACTATACAACTTTATTTGTATAAAATTTTCACAACAGCTGTCACACAAACAAAGCGGGAAAAACCGAAGACGTGCGTGTTCCGCCCACGCTGGATTTATTTGCACCTTTGAAAAGACACCGTATTGCCGCAGATGTGGCAAAGAGTACTTTTGGGCATCTGAGACGGAAGGATGTCCAAAGCATCACGTCACCTGCTCTGGTAGGCATGGTGGTGGGACGTTGAGGTCAACCGCTTTGGGGTTGGCTGAATCTTTGATCGCAGGATGCCACACACTTGAAGACAGAAGCAGAAAAGCAGAGCTAAATGCAAAATGTACTCACCGGTGACTCCAATTTTTTTCCCCCCTGAAGAAACAGCTGGACGGGTGGCCCCGGCTGGCCAGTGGGACTCTTGTTATTCTGACCCTTTTTAGTGCGCGTTTGGGGCAACAACCGTTTTTTGTGGCGCTCTCTTCTGGTTCAAAAGTGCCCTGCATGTGAATTTGCTTTTCCTGCCTTCTGATTGGATGAGCGCCGGTGTGACGCGGTGCCTCTGTCACCGTGGCGGGGGGTATACGTTGGCATCGGAGCGTCTGCCAACGTCTGAGACCGGCTGGCAGTGTATCGGAGGTGTCGAGTGCCGTGCCGCTGGAGCTCACTCACCAGCTGGTGTTAGGGCCACAGAATGAAGGCCAAGGAGAAGAATAGAAAGAGAAACAGAAACTTCTCCTCCAATTGTTTGATTTGTCTCTTCTGAGCTTCGATGAATTCTTTCAGCTCTTTGTTCCTCTAGGACGGACAAATGGAAAGTGGCATTCAAAAGCCAGTAAGCGTGCAAGTAAGTGCCGGGCTGGCTTTGGGCCCTTACCTGTTGCGCGCTGTGCAGCAGATCCATTCTCTCTTGGAGGATGCAAGCGTCGCGCTCCCTCAACTCGCACATCAGGGCTCGCTTCCATTGGTCCACGGCGCTCCTAAGCTCTTCTCTCTGATCCGCCGTCAGCACGTCATTCACGCCAGCGTGGCTGGCTTTTTCGCCGTCCGTGGCGGGGCAGTCCCGCTGCGGTAGCGCCTCGTACAACATGGCCTCCAGCTCCAGGATCCTCTGGGCCGCAATCCTCGTCCATCAGTGGTCCGGCGGGAGATTTGAGGGCGGCTTACCTTATGAGCCTGGTCCATGGAACACTTCCTGAAGTCCAACTCTTCATCCAGGTAGCCCTTCTGCTTGCAGAACATATCCTAGCACAGCTCAAGGTCAGAATTGTTGGGGCACATTGCCGGAGTTCCCCTTGGCTGATGTCGCGTGTCTGTCTACCTTCTCACTTTCAATGTCCAACATCTTCTGTTGAAGTGCTGACTTGGTCACTTTGATGTATTCTAACCACTGAGGAAAGGCTGCTGTCACATAAGCAGAATGCGAGAGCGTGCGTGGACGTGCGCGTTACCTTCTCGGCTAGGGTGAGAAGGGTCCTGGCGTGAATCACTACCACCTGCTCCTCGTTGGTGAGATTCTGCAAGAGCCCAAAGGCACAGCGTCAACAAGCTTCTTTCAGCGCAAAGCCTTCCAAAAGTCACATTTGAGCCGCCGAGTCTCGTGGAGTGCGAACATAAGGAGTTCGACATACACTTACGGCGTTATAGCCCAGGATGTCCAGCTTCTTCATCAGATCACTGATGACGATGTCCGGGGGAAAGGCGCAAGGAGCAATGTAAGGTGTTCTGGGACCTCGGGTTCAAAGTCAAAGTCAAAGTCAAAGTCAGCTTTATTGTCAATTTCTCCACATGCCAAAGACACACAAAGAAACCGAAATTTCGTACCCCCCTATCCCACGGTGACAAGACATGGCTCACAACAGACAAACATTAAACAAGTATAACAAAAGCGTGCCGAATAAATAATGAATAAATAACACAACAATAAATAAATAAATAATTAAGAGGAGCACAAAAAGAAAAAAACAAAAAAGAGCAAGTGCGCGTACAGCAGACATTCCCGAAAATAGCGCAACAGTGCCGCACGCTACGCAGAAGGGGGTAGCGAGTTCAGGGCCCTAACAGCCTGGAGGAAGAAGCTGTCGGCGAGTCTGGTGGTGCGGGAGCGCAGGCTCCTGTACCTCTTCCCAGAGGGCAGAAGGTCAAACAAAGAGTGAGCCGGGTGACTCACATCTCTGGCAATCGAGGTTGCCTTGCGGGTGAGATGGGAGGTGTAAATGTCCTTCAGGGAGGGAAGCGAAGCACCAATAATCTTACCAGCCGTATTCACTATGCGCTGCAGGGCCTTCAAGTTCTGTTCAGTGCAGTTACCACCCCAGACAGCGATGCAACTGGTGAGGACGCTCTCAATGGTGCCACGGTAGAATGTAGACAGGACTGCCTGAGGAGCACATGCACGCCTGAGCTTCCGCAGGAAGTACAGGCGGCGCTGAGCTTTCTTTGCCAGTGACGAGGTGTTCGCGGACCAGGAGAGGTCCTCACTGATGTGCACCCCCAGGAACTTGGTGCAGCTCACCCTCTCCACCACAGCACCGTCGATGATCAGCGGCAGGTGTGTTTTGTGACCCTTCCGGAAGTCAACAATGATTTCCTTGGTCTTACCGACGTTCAGCAGGAGGTTGTTGTCCCTGCACCACGTGGTCAGAAGGTCAACTTCTGACCTGTACCGAGTCTCGTCGCCCTTCGTGATGAGACCCACCAGAGTCGTGTCGTCAGCAAACTTCACTATGCGGTTGTCGCTGTAGGTCGCAGTGCAGTCATGCGTCAGCAGGGTGAAGAGCAATGGACTGAGCACGCAGCCCTGGGGGGCCCCTGTGCTCAGCGTGATGCTGGCGGAGATTTTGTCGCCAACACGCACCACCTGAGGCCTCTGACAGAGGAAGTCCAGTATCCAGTTGCAGAGGGAGGTACTGAGGCCCAGCTCGTCGAGTTTGGAGATGAGTCGCTGCGGCACAATGGTGTTGAAGGCAGAGCTGAAGTCCACAAACAGCAACCTCACATATGAGTCATTTCTCTCCAGGTGGGTGAGGGCCGAGTGGAGGGCAGAGCAGATGGCATCCTCAGAGGACCGCTTGGCACGGTACGCAAACTGGAAAGGGTCAATGGTGGGGGGGAGAACGGACTTGATGTGCTCCAAGACCAGCCGCTCAAAGCACTTCATGATGATGGGCGTCAGTGCCACAGGGCAGTAGTCATTGAAGCAGGACGGTGCAGGTTTCTTCGGCACAGGAACGATGGTGGCAGCCTTGAAACACGAGGGGACGATGGCCTGCTGCAGGGAAACGTTAAAGATGTCCGTGAAGACACCCGACAGCTCCCCAGCGCAGTCCTTCAGCGCTCGACCCGGGATGTTGTCAGGGCCCGCCGCCTTACGGGTGTCAATAGCGGCAAGCGCCCTCCTCACACCGTCGGCAGAGAGGCGCAGGGGCTGCTCGTGTGGGGGGGGAGTGGTCTTCAGCGGGCAAGTGCCGTTCTGGGCGTCGAAGCGAGCAAAGAAGCGGTTCAGATCGTTCAGCAGACGGACGTCGCCCTCACAGCTCCTCGGCGCGGGCTTGTAGTCCGTGATGGTCTGAATGCCCCGCCAAAGGCTACGTGCGTCCTTGCTGTCCTTGAAGTGGGTGGAGACCTTGCACGAGAACGCCTTCTTCGCTTCTTTGATGCCTCGGGACAGGTCGGCCCTCGCTGTCCTCAAGCCAGCCTCATCCCCTGCTCTGAAAGCCTTGTCCCTGGCCCTCAACAGTCTGAGGACAGCCCCCGTCAGCCACGGCTTCCAGTTCGCGCGAGTGACGACGGATTTCGAGCAAGTCACATCATCGATGCACTTCGTGATGTAAGAGGTAACAGAGTCAGTATATTCCTCTATGTCCGTCCAATCGTTGTAGGTGGCTGCCTGCTTAAACAAGTCCCAGTCAGTGGTGTCGAAGCAGTCAGGGTTAAGGTTAGGGTTGCGAGGGACGCCTTACGTACGCTCACGCCCTCGGCCTCGCAGTAGATCTGCAAAGGGCTGAGGCCGTCTGGGAAACGGACTTGCAGAAACTTCAAGACGGGGGAGCGCCACTCCCTCTCCTGAAAGGCAGAGGCATGCATCCGTCCGTCCGTCCGTCCGTCCGTCACATCTCTGGCCTCAACACGCTTGTGCGAGTCTTCCCACCTCCAGCTCCAGGATGCGGAACTCAAGCAGTTCGTTTTGGTCTCGGATATCCTGGATGTGCTCTTTCAGACGCGCTTCTTCCGCCTCCATCCGCCTGACCTGAAAAGACAGTCAGACCTCATCTGCGGGGCTTCCCGACAGGTGTGACGCCAAGCGACTCCGCCCAGCGCCTTTCTTTCCGTCACCTTTTCGGCCAACTGCTGATTGCTCTGATGCAGCAGCTGCTTCTCCTCCACCCACTTGACATTCTAGAAGAGACAAACGCGTGGACAGCTTTGGAATGTTGTGTCATTTTCATCCACAAATTCTTTGGTTGACTGGAAAATGACATTTGCTTTTCTCCGCATTTTCCCAGCCACGTTCGGGGGGGGGGGGGGGGGGGGGGGGGGGTTGGTCGGTCCAGTAATGCCAGACGGATGAGTGACTGAAGAATGTAGCTATTTTGTCTGAGAAAAAGGTGTGCTCATTGATGAGCTTACCTGTCCTTGTTGCTTCAGCGCTGACTCCAGATCTGCTACTCTGCTTTGATAGTGACCCATTTCTACCATCAGCTTTTCTCTGGTCTGAAAGGACGAGGAGGGAGGCTCCTCCTCCTCCTTTCAGACCAGAGAACACCCGAGGCTGGGTGAGAACGGGGAGGCTGCGACCCGGCCGGGGGTTGCGGGAAGGGGCGCCACCTTGATCTCCTTCTCGGCGTCGTAGTCCCCTTCGCTGGTCTGGGCTAGCAGAGCGTAGGCTCGTTGCAGCGCTTGATATTCTTGCGTCAGCTGGCGGTAGCGAAGCTCCGCCTCTTCATGCACACACCAATGCAACACAGCACTAGTACCAGAATCAATCAGTCAGTTCCGCCTATTGACGTCATGTCCGCGTCACATGACTGCGACGTAATATTATCTAAAACTGTTTGTGCGGTATTGTGTTGTTCTGTGCGGCATTGTGTTATTCTGTGCGGCGTCGTGTTGTTCTGTGCGGCGTCGTGTTGTTCAGTGCGACGTCGTGTTGTTCAGTGCGGCATGGTGTTGTTCAGTGCGGCATGGTGTTGTTCAGTGCGGCATGGTGTTGTTCAGTGCGGCATAATGTTGTTCAGTGCGGCATAATGTTGTTCGGTGCGGCATGGTGTTGTTCAGTGCGGCATGGTGTTGTTCAGTGCGGCATGGTGTTGTTCAGTGCGGCATAATGTTGTTCAGAGCGCCATAATGTTGTTCAGTGCGGCATGGTGTTGTTCAGTGCGGGATGGTGTTGTTCAGTGCAGGATGGTGTTGTTCAGTGCAGCGTAATGTTGTTCAGTGCGGCATGGTGTTGTTCAGTGCGGAATGGTGTTGTTCAGTGCGGCATGGTGTTGTTCAGTGCGGGATGGTGTTGTTCAGTGCGGGATGGTGTTGTTCAGTGCGGCATGGTGTTGCTCAGTGCGGCATGGTGTTGTTCAGTGCGGGATGGTGTTGTTCATTGCGGCATGGTGTTGTTCAGTGCGGCATGGTGTTGTTCAGTGCGGCATGGTGTTGTTCAGTGCGGCATAATGTTGTTCAGTGCGCCATAATGTTGTTCAGTGCGGCATGGTGTTGTTCAGTGCGGGATGGTGTTGTTCAGTGCAGGATGGTGTTGTTCAGTGCGGCATGGTGTTGTTCAATGCGGGATCGTGTTGTTCAGTGCGGCATGGTGTTGTTCAGTGCGGCATGGTGTTGTTCAGTGCGGCATGGTGTTGTTCAGTGCGGCATGGTGTTGTTCAGTGCGGCATAATGTTGTTCAGTGCGGCATAATGTTGTTCAGTGCGGCATAATGTTGTTCAGTGCGGCATAATGTTGTTCAGTGCGGGATGGTGTTGTTCATTGCGGCATGGTGTTGTTCAGTGCGGCATGGTGTTGTTCAGTGCGGCATGGTGTTGTTCAGTGCGGGATGGTGTTGTTCAGTGCAGGATGGTGTTGTTCAGTGCGGCATGGTGTTGTTCAATGCGGCATGGTGTTGTTCAGTTCGGGATGGTGTTGTTCAGTGCGGCATGGTGTTGTTCAGTGCGGCATGGTGTTGTTCAGTGCGGCATGGTGTTGTTCAGTGCGGCATGGTGTTGTTCAGTGCAGCATAATGTTGTTCAGTGCGGCATGGTGTTGTTCAGTGCGGCATGGTGTTGTTCAGTGCGGCATGGTGTTGTTCAGTGCGGCATGGTGTTGTTCAGTGCGGGATGGTGTTCAATGCGGGATCGTGTTGTTCAGTGCGGCATGGTGTTTTTCAGTGCGGCATGGTGTTGTTCAGTGCGGCATGGTGTTGTTCATTTCGGCATAATGTTGTTCAGTGCGGCATAATGTTGTTTAGTGCGGCATGGTGTTGTTCAGTGCGGGATGGTGTTGTTCAGTGCGTTATAATGTTGTTCAGTGCGGCATGGTGTTGTTCAGTGCGGCATGGTGTTGTTCAGTGCGGCATGGTGTTGTTCAGTGCGGCATAATGTTGTTTAGTGCGGCATGGTGTTGTTCAGTGCGGGATGGTGTTGTTCAGTGCGTTATAATGTTGTTCAGTGCGGCATGGTGTTGTTCAGTGCGGCATGGTGTTGTTCAGTGCGGCATGGTGTTGTTCATTTCGGCATAATGTTGTTTAGTGCGGCATGGTGTTGTTCAGTGCGTTATAATGTTCAGTGCGGCATGGTGTTGTTCAGTGCGGCATGGTGTTGTTCAGTGCGGCATGGTGTTGTTCAGTGCGGCATGGTGTTGTTCAGTGCGGCATAATGTTGTTCAGTGCGGCATAATGTTGTTCAGTGCGGGATGGTGTTGTTCAGTGCGGGATGGTGTTGTTCAGTGCGGCATGGTGTTCAATGCGGAATGGTGTTGTTCAGTGCAGGATGGTGTTGTTCAGTGCGGCATGGTGTTGTTCAGTGCGGCATAATGTTGTTCAGTGCGGCATGGTGTTGTTCAGTGCGGCATGGTGTTGTTCAGTGCGGCATGGTGTTGTTCAGTGCGGCATGGTGTTGTTCAGTGCGGCATGGTGTGTTTCAGTGCGGCATAATGTTGTTCAGTGCGGCATGGTGTTGTTCAGTGCGGCATAATGTTCAGTGCGGCATAATGTTGTTCAGTGCGGCATGGTGTTGTTCAGTGCGGGATGGTGTTGTTCAGTGCAGGATGGTGTTGTTCAGTGCGGCATGGTGTTCAGTGCGGGATGGTGTCTTTCAGTGCGGCATGGTGTCGTTCAGTGCGGCATGGTGTCTTTCAGTGCGGCATGGTGTCGTTCAGTGAGGCATGGTGTTGTTCAGTGCGGCATGGTGTTGTTTAGTGCGGCATGGTGTTGTTCAGTGCGGGATGGTGTTGTTCAGTGTGGCATGGTGTTCAGTGCGGCATGGTGTTGTTCAGTGCGGTATCGTGTTGTTCAGTGCGGTATCGTGTTTCTCAGTGCGGTATCGTGTTGTTCAGTGCAGTATCGTTGTGTTGTTCGTATTGTGTTTAACACTTAGCCTCTAACACTTAGCCTCTAACACTTAGCCTCTAGCATCTAGAAGGTAAATAAATAGGAAGGAAGGACTCACCGGTGACGTCTTCGCCCACGTCCAAGCGTTGTACTTTGTATTTTCATCCTTCTGACAGTGGAAAACATAGCCAACAAACACCGTGGAACCTAAACGAATGAAAGAAAACTATCATTTGGCCACAACCAACATTCACAGATACAACACAATGTGACGTGCGGGGTTGAGGTTAAAGGTTGAGTGAAGGGCCCTCGTTTTAAACTACTTTTTTGAAAAGGATTGGGAACAAGTAAGACGTATTTAATTTATTTAATGGGAAGTAGTAAGAGCTATATAATTTAATCTATGTATTATATTCTATTGTATTGTATTCTGTTGTATTCTTTTGGATTGTATTCACACTAACCCCACTAAAACTTCAGCCCACAAAAACTCGCCTCTGGCGCCTAGCCTCTGGCACTTAGCCTCTAACACTTAGCCTTTAACACTTAGCCTTTAACACTTAGCCTTTAACACTTAGCCTAGAAGGTGAATAAATAGGGTTAAAGGTTGAGTGAAGGGACCTCGTTTTAAACTACTTTTTTGAAAAGGAGTGGGAACAAGTAAGACGTATTTAATTTATTTAATGGGAAGTAGTAAGACTTATTAAATTTATTTAATCTACTTTTCTTCCCAGGCAAAATTTGATGTGCTGCAATTCCAAATTTCCAAAGTGAATGAAGGAATGAAGTCCTTTAAATTATGATTTTGTATAAATACTAGGCATTAACACAAAATCGACGGCACAAAATGGGCAGACTTTACTTGTTTGAAAAGGACTGGTTACAAGACAGACTTTTTTAATTTATTTAATGGGAAGAAGACTTATTTAGTTTAATTGATCTATTTTTGTTCCCTGGCAAAATTCGATTTGCTGCAATTCCAAATTTCCAAAGTGAATGAAGGAAAGAAGTCATTTAAATTATGATTTTGTTTAAATACTAGGCATAGACACAAAATCTACGGCACAAAATGGGCAGACTTTACTTGTTTGAAGAGGACTGGTTACAAGACAGACTTTTCTGATTTATTTAATGGGAAGAAGACTTATTTAGTTTATTTAATCTATTTTTGTTCCCTGGCAAAATTGGATTTGCTGAAATTGTATTTTGCCAAATCTTGCCTTGAGACCTGATAGGAAGTATTAAACGCTTAGTTAAATCAATACAAGTTGGTAATAAGAGCGAGTAATGTTGGTTGAACCGATGAATGAAGGTTGAAAGCAATTTAAATTATGACTTTGTATAAATACTAGATATTAACAGAACATCTACTGCGCGAAATGGGCAGAGTTTACTTGTTTGAGAAGGAGTGGCTTATTCAAAACTAAGATTTATTTAATCTGTTTGTTCCCAGGCAAAATTGGATGTGATGCAATTCCAAATTTCACCACATGATGGTGCCCAATTTTGACTTCATAGGACATATTAAACACTTAGCTTGTTATTATGTTCAAGGTAATCAGATTTGTTTATTATTCTAATGGCCTCTTCAAAACTATTCTGGATTACTACTTTGGATCTATTCTACATTACTTGGCAACAACATACTCTGTAACAGATTAGGCAGTATAATCATATCTGTTAACTTGAGAGTGCCCACACTCAATCTACTTATCGTGATGTGTTAAATCAATTACTGTTAGACATTATTTGTCTGATAATCTACCAAATCTTTGAATTGAAGAATTTGTGATTTAATTAATAGCTTGTTCAGGGTAATCAGACTTGTATATAATTCTAATGGCCTTCTTTTGAAAACTATTCTGAATTACAACTTTGGATCTTATATTACTTTGCAACAATCTACTCCGTGACAGATTAGGCAGTATAATCACATATGTTAACTTCAGTGCCCACACTGTATTTATTTATGGTTATTTGTTAAATCAAGTACTGTTAGACATGAAATAGGAAGTGTTTAACATAAATGTTATGGCTACTCACCATTGTAGCTCGCTCCTGGTCAATGATACGAGCCTCTTCTTGCAGTGGAAAACTTGCAGCCAACAAACACCGTGGAACCTAAAGGAATGAAATTAAACATTAACATTTCGCCTCGACCAATTTTCACACGTACAACGCAACGCGGCTACACTTCTGCTATTACAAACGTAAATCTCCTTAAACACAATGAGTGTTACTTACCGTGTACGCTCTAGACGGTCCAGTTGCAAGCAGAAAATAAAGATATTTCTGTTGATAATCGTCGCTGCTCAGTGGCTCACGGCCATCGCGCCAACAGATTTGAATCGGAGGTTCGGGCAATTACGTCATATCCGCGGCACATGACTGCGACGTAATACCCGCTTATCTGAAACGGCAGTTAAAAGTAGAGTTACATCAAGTTTTCTTGGAACCTAAACGAATGAAAGAAAACTATCATTTGGCCACAACCAACATTCACAGATACAACACAACGTGCGGGGTTGAGGTTAAAGATTGAGTGAAGGGCCCTCGTTTTAAACTACTGTTTTGAAAAGGAGTGGGAACAAGTAAGACATATTTAATTTATTTAATGGGAAGTAGTAAGACTTATTAAATTTATTTAATCTACTTTTCTTCCCAGGCAAAATTTGATGTGCTGCAATTCCAAATTTCCAAAGTGAATGAAGGAATGAAGTCCTTTAAATTATGATTTTGTATAAATACTAGGCATTAACACAAAATCGACGGCACAAAATGGGCAGACTTTACTTGTTTGAAAAGGACTGGTTACAAGACAGACTTTTTTAATTTATTTAATGGGAAGAAGACTTATTTAGTTTAATTGATCTATTTTTGTTCCCTGCCAAAATTCGATTTGCTGCAATTCCAAATTTCCAAAGTGAATGAAGGAAAGAAGTCGTTTAAATTATGATTTTGTTTAAATACTAGGCATAGACACAAAATCTACGGCACAAAATGGGCAGACTTTACTTGTTTGAAGAGGACTGGTTACAAGACAGACTTTTCTGATTTATTTAATGGGAAGAGGACTTATTTAGTTTATTTAATCTATTTTTGTTCCCTGGCAAAATTGGATTTGCTGAAATTGTATTTTGCCAAATCTCGATTTGAGACCTGATAGGAAGTATTAAACGCTTAGTTAAATCAATACAAGTTGGTAATAAGAGCGAGTAATGTTGGTTGAACCGATGAATGAAGGTTGAAAGCAATTTAAATTATGACTTTGTATAAATACTAGATATTAACAGAACATCTACTGCGCAAAATGGGCAGAGTTTACTTGTTTGAGAAGGAGTGGCTTATTCAAAACTAAGATTTATGTAATCTGTTTGTTCCCAGGCAAAATTGGATGTGATGCAATTCCAAATTTCACCACATGATGGTGCCCAATTTTGACTTCATAGGACATATTAAACACTTAGCTTGTTATTATGTTCAAGGTAATCAGATTTGTTTATCATTCTAATGGCCTCTTCAAAACTATTCTGGATTACTACTTTGGATCTATTCTACATTACTTGGCAACAACATACTCTGTAACAGATTAGGCAGTATAATCACATATGTTAACTTGAGAGTGCCCACACTCAATCTACTTATCGTGATGTGTTAAATCAATTACTGTTAGACATTATTTGTCTGATAATCTACCAAATCTTTGAATTGAAGAATTTGTGATTTAATTAATAGCTTGTTCAGGGTAATCAGACTTGTATATAATTCTAATGGCCTTCTTTTGAAAACTATTCTGAATTACAACTTTGGATCTTATATTACTTTGCAACAATCTACTCGGTGACAGATTAGGCAGTATAATCACATATGTTAACTTCAGTGCCCACACTGTATTTATTTATGGTTATTTGTTAAATCAAGTACTGTTAGACATGAAATAGGAAGTGTTTAACATAAATGTTATGGCTACTCACCATTGTAGCTCGCTCCTGGTCAATGATATGAGCCTCTTCTTGCAGTGGAAAACTTGCAGCCAACAAACACCGTGGAACCTAAAGGAATGAAATTAAACATTAACATTTCGCCCGGACCAACATTCACACGTACAACGCAACGCGGCTACACTTCTGCTATTACAAACGTAAATCTCCTTAAACACAACGAGTGTTACTTACCGTGTACGCTCTAGGCAAAATTGGATGTGATGCAATTCCAAATCTATCTGAAACGGCAGTTAAAAGTAGAGTTACATCAAGTTTTCTTTTTTAATCAACACAATCATTTACAACCGTTGACCAGAAAGAATCGTCGAAATTCGACGTCCCCCACAAACGCCACGCTCACTCGCTTTTCAGGGCAACAAAAGTACTTCTTTTTAAAAACGATGAGTTGTACTTACCGTGTACGCTCTGGACGGTCCAGTTGCAAGCAGAAAATAAAAATATTTCTCTTGTTAGTCGTATGTTACCATCCGCTGTGTCTTTGTCAACATCGCCGCCATTTTCCTACTTCCTGCTGCGAGCCACGCCCACGGATTTAAATTTGGGCGGAAGCTCTTTCCATTGGCGTCGTTTTCGCGTATAGCAAATCCGATTGGTTGGGAAGGGGGCACGGTTATGCAGCCGAGGGGTCCTGTGATCGGTGGGATGTAAAGTAGGCGTCGACGTCACGTCCGCGTCACGTGACCACGACGTGGCAGACGTCATATAGCAACCGCTGTTTTGTTTAGTAGACTTACAGTTGTTATGCATTGACATAATGGCGCACACACCAAATAGATTTAAATAAATTAAATAATTCTTCTGCCCACTCTCTTTTAAACAAGTTAACTCTCCCCGCGGATTTGAATTCCGGCGAAAGTTACGCCCATCGACGTCACGTATGTCACGTGACCACGACGTGGCAGATGTCATATAGCAACCGCTGTTTTGTTTAGTAGATTTACAGTTGTTATGCATTGGCATAATGGTGTGCACTCAAAATAGATTTAAATAAATTAAATATTTCTTCTGCCTACTCCCTTTTAAACAAGTTAACTCTGCCCACGTCCATTGACGTCTTGTCTGCGTCACGTGACCACGACGTAGCGACGTCATATAGTAACCGCTGTTTTGACCAGTAGACTTAGTTATTATGCGTTGACATAATGGCGCACTGGTTAGCATGGCCACCTCTTAAGCATGATGATGCGGGTTCGACGCCTGATCAATGTTAGCATGGAGTGAGCTGAAGTGCATGGCGCTGAAGATTTGAATCTTTGAAATGCGCTGAGGTCTGACATATCAGGCAGAATGGTTTGCCATCACGTTCAACAAAAAATAGAAACTTTCCCACTCTGATTAAAACGTCCTGTGTTCATCTACGTATTTTCGTTTTGCTGTGCATCTTTTCCCTGCCATTTCGAGAGCCCAATTGACACTCATAGTTTAAAGAAATGTGTTTGCCCATCCTACTTTGTGGAATTTCACCACATGCGCTTTTGACCAAAATACCAAATTGAACTCAAGTGAAGCCAACACGCACAACCCCCCCCCCCCCACACACACACACACACACACACACACACACAAATGTTGATATGAACATAAAAGAGCCGCATGCGGTTCGGGAGTTGCGGCTTGGCCAAACCTGTACTATACAACTTTATTTGTATAAAATTTTCACAACAGCTGTCACACAAACAAAGCGGGAAAAACCGAAGACGTGCGTGTTCCGCCCACGCTGGATTTATTTGCACCTTTGAAAAGACACCGTATTGCCGCAGATGTGGCAAAGAGTACTTTTGGGCATCTGAGACGGAAGGATGTCCAAAGCATCACGTCACCTGCTCTGGTAGGCATGGTGGTGGGACGTTGAGGTCAACCGCTTTGGGGTTGGCTGAATCTTTGATCGCAGGATGCCACACACTTGAAGACAGAAGCAGAAAAGCAGAGCTAAATGCAAAATGTACTCACCGGTGACTCCAATTTTTTTCCCCCCTGAAGAAACAGCTGGACGGGTGGCCCCGGCTGGCCAGTGGGACTCTTGTTATTCTGACCCTTTTTAGTGCGCGTTTGGGGCAACAACCGTTTTTTGTGGCGCTCTCTTCTGGTTCAAAAGTGCCCTGCATGTGAATTTGCTTTTCCTGCCTTCTGATTGGATGAGCGCCGGTGTGACGCGGTGCCTCTGTCACCGTGGCGGGGGGTATACGTTGGCATCGGAGCGTCTGCCAACGTCTGAGACCGGCTGGCAGTGTATCGGAGGTGTCGAGTGCCGTGCCGCTGGAGCTCACTCACCAGCTGGTGTTAGGGCCACAGAATGAAGGCCAAGGAGAAGAATAGAAAGAGAAACAGAAACTTCTCCTCCAATTGTTTGATTTGTCTCTTCTGAGCTTCGATGAATTCTTTCAGCTCTTTGTTCCTCTAGGACGGACAAATGGAAAGTGGCATTCAAAAGCCAGTAAGCGTGCAAGTAAGTGCCGGGCTGGCTTTGGGCCCTTACCTGTTGCGCGCTGTGCAGCAGATCCATTCTCTCTTGGAGGATGCAAGCGTCGCGCTCCCTCAACTCGCACATCAGGGCTCGCTTCCATTGGTCCACGGCGCTCCTAAGCTCTTCTCTCTGATCCGCCGTCAGCACGTCATTCACGCCAGCGTGGCTGGCTTTTTCGCCGTCCGTGGCGGGGCAGTCCCGCTGCGGTAGCGCCTCGTACAACATGGCCTCCAGCTCCAGGATCCTCTGGGCCGCAATCCTCGTCCATCAGTGGTCCGGCGGGAGATTTGAGGGCGGCTTACCTTATGAGCCTGGTCCATGGAACACTTCCTGAAGTCCAACTCTTCATCCAGGTAGCCCTTCTGCTTGCAGAACATATCCTAGCACAGCTCAAGGTCAGAATTGTTGGGGCACATTGCCGGAGTTCCCCTTGGCTGATGTCGCGTGTCTGTCTACCTTCTCACTTTCAATGTCCAACATCTTCTGTTGAAGTGCTGACTTGGTCACTTTGATGTATTCTAACCACTGAGGAAAGGCTGCTGTCACATAAGCAGAATGCGAGAGCGTGCGTGGACGTGCGCGTTACCTTCTCGGCTAGGGTGAGAAGGGTCCTGGCGTGAATCACTACCACCTGCTCCTCGTTGGTGAGATTCTGCAAGAGCCCAAAGGCACAGCGTCAACAAGCTTCTTTCAGCGCAAAGCCTTCCAAAAGTCACATTTGAGCCGCCGAGTCTCGTGGAGTGCGAACATAAGGAGTTCGACATACACTTACGGCGTTATAGCCCAGGATGTCCAGCTTCTTCATCAGATCACTGATGACGATGTCCGGGGGAAAGGCGCAAGGAGCAATGTAAGGTGTTCTGGGACCTCGGGTTCAAAGTCAAAGTCAAAGTCAAAGTCAGCTTTATTGTCAATTTCTCCACATGCCAAAGACACACAAAGAAACCGAAATTTCGTACCCCCCTATCCCACGGTGACAAGACATGGCTCACAACAGACAAACATTAAACAAGTATAACAAAAGCGTGCCGAATAAATAATGAATAAATAACACAACAATAAATAAATAAATAAATAATTAAGAGGAGCACAAAAAGAAAAAAACAAAAAAGAGCAAGTGCGCGTACAGCAGACATTCCCGAAAATAGCGCAACAGTGCCGCACGCTACGCAGAAGGGGGTAGCGAGTTCAGGGCCCTAACAGCCTGGAGGAAGAAGCTGTCGGCGAGTCTGGTGGTGCGGGAGCGCAGGCTCCTGTACCTCTTCCCAGAGGGCAGAAGGTCAAACAAAGAGTGAGCCGGGTGACTCACATCTCTGGCAATCGAGGTTGCCTTGCGGGTGAGATGGGAGGTGTAAATGTCCTTCAGGGAGGGAAGCGAAGCACCAATAATCTTACCAGCCGTATTCACTATGCGCTGCAGGGCCTTCAAGTTCTGTTCAGTGCAGTTACCACCCCAGACAGCGATGCAACTGGTGAGGACGCTCTCAATGGTGCCACGGTAGAATGTAGACAGGACTGCCTGAGGAGCACATGCACGCCTGAGCTTCCGCAGGAAGTACAGGCGGCGCTGAGCTTTCTTTGCCAGTGACGAGGTGTTCGCGGACCAGGAGAGGTCCTCACTGATGTGCACCCCCAGGAACTTGGTGCAGCTCACCCTCTCCACCACAGCACCGTCGATGATCAGCGGCAGGTGTGTTTTGTGACCCTTCCGGAAGTCAACAATGATTTCCTTGGTCTTACCGACGTTCAGCAGGAGGTTGTTGTCCCTGCACCACGTGGTCAGAAGGTCAACTTCTGACCTGTACCGAGTCTCGTCGCCCTTCGTGATGAGACCCACCAGAGTCGTGTCGTCAGCAAACTTCACTATGCGGTTGTCGCTGTAGGTCGCAGTGCAGTCATGCGTCAGCAGGGTGAAGAGCAATGGACTGAGCACGCAGCCCTGGGGGGCCCCTGTGCTCAGCGTGATGCTGGCGGAGATTTTGTCGCCAACACGCACCACCTGAGGCCTCTGACAGAGGAAGTCCAGTATCCAGTTGCAGAGGGAGGTACTGAGGCCCAGCTCGTCGAGTTTGGAGATGAGTCGCTGCGGCACAATGGTGTTGAAGGCAGAGCTGAAGTCCACAAACAGCAACCTCACATATGAGTCCTTTCTCTCCAGGTGGGTGAGGGCCGAGTGGAGGGCAGAGCAGATGGCATCCTCAGAGGACCGCTTGGCACGGTACGCAAACTGGAAAGGGTCAATGGTGGGGGGGAGAACGGACTTGATGTGCTCCAAGACCAGCCGCTCAAAGCACTTCATGATGATGGGCGTCAGTGCCACAGGGCAGTAGTCATTGAAGCAGGACGGTGCAGGTTTCTTCGGCACAGGAACGATGGTGGCAGCCTTGAAACACGAGGGGACGATGGCCTGCTGCAGGGAAACGTTAAAGATGTCCGTGAAGACACCCGACAGCTCCCCAGCGCAGTCCTTCAGCGCTCGACCCGGGATGTTGTCAGGGCCCGCCGCCTTACGGGTGTCAATAGCGGCAAGCGCCCTCCTCACACCGTCGGCAGAGAGGCGCAGGGGCTGCTCGTGTGGGGGGGGAGTGGTCTTCAGCGGGCAAGTGCCGTTCTGGGCGTCGAAGCGAGCAAAGAAGCGGTTCAGATCGTTCAGCAGACGGACGTCGCCCTCACAGCTCCTCGGCGCGGGCTTGTAGTCCGTGATGGTCTGAATGCCCCGCCAAAGGCTACGTGCGTCCTTGCTGTCCTTGAAGTGGGTGGAGACCTTGCACGAGAACGCCTTCTTCGCTTCTTTGATGCCTCGGGACAGGTCGGCCCTCGCTGTCCTCAAGCCAGCCTCATCCCCTGCTCTGAAAGCCTTGTCCCTGGCCCTCAACAGTCTGAGGACAGCCCCCGTCAGCCACGGCTTCCAGTTCGCGCGAGTGACGACGGATTTCGAGCAAGTCACATCATCGATGCACTTCGTGATGTAAGAGGTAACAGAGTCAGTATATTCCTCTATGTCCGTCCAATCGTTGTAGGTGGCTGCCTGCTTAAACAAGTCCCAGTCAGTGGTGTCGAAGCAGTCAGGGTTAAGGTTAGGGTTGCGAGGGACGCCTTACGTACGCTCACGCCCTCGGCCTCGCAGTAGATCTGCAAAGGGCTGAGGCCGTCTGGGAAACGGACTTGCAGAAACTTCAAGACGGGGGAGCGCCACTCCCTCTCCTGAAAGGCAGAGGCATGCATCCGTCCGTCCGTCCGTCCGTCCGTCACATCTCTGGCCTCAACACGCTTGTGCGAGTCTTCCCACCTCCAGCTCCAGGATGCGGAACTCAAGCAGTTCGTTTTGGTCTCGGATATCCTGGATGTGCTCTTTCAGACGCGCTTCTTCCGCCTCCATCCGCCTGACCTGAAAAGACAGTCAGACCTCATCTGCGGGGCTTCCCGACAGGTGTGACGCCAAGCGACTCCGCCCAGCGCCTTTCTTTCCGTCACCTTTTCGGCCAACTGCTGATTGCTCTGATGCAGCAGCTGCTTCTCCTCCACCCACTTGACATTCTAGAAGAGACAAACGCGTGGACAGCTTTGGAATGTTGTGTCATTTTCATCCACAAATTCTTTGGTTGACTGGAAAATGACATTTGCTTTTCTCCGCATTTTCCCAGCCACGTTCGGGGGGGGGGGGGGGGGGGGGGGTTGGTCGGTCCAGTAATGCCAGACGGATGAGTGACTGAAGAATGTAGCTATTTTGTCTGAGAAAAAGGTGTGCTCATTGATGAGCTTACCTGTCCTTGTTGCTTCAGCGCTGACTCCAGATCTGCTACTCTGCTTTGATAGTGACCCATTTCTACCATCAGCTTTTCTCTGGTCTGAAAGGACGAGGAGGGAGGCTCCTCCTCCTCCTTTCAGACCAGAGAACACCCGAGGCTGGGTGAGAACGGGGAGGCTGCGACCCGGCCGGGGGTTGCGGGAAGGGGCGCCACCTTGATCTCCTTCTCGGCGTCGTAGTCCCCTTCGCTGGTCTGGGCTAGCAGAGCGTAGGCTCGTTGCAGCGCTTGATATTCTTGCGTCAGCTGGCGGTAGCGAAGCTCCGCCTCTTCATGCACACACCAATGCAACACAGCACTAGTACCAGAATCAGTCAGACCGGCGACAAAGCACCCGCGACGCAAAGACGAGTCCGATTCCAGGCTGAAGAGGAATGTTTGGTGCCAATACGCTGGCAGAAATGGCGGGCTACCTCTTCGGGTTCCGTGTCGGGGGTTCTGTCGGTGTGAAAAGACAAGGACGATCCGTCCGAGTCCACCAACACGTCTTCGTCGTAGCCGTAAAATGTTTCGATGACCTGCGGGCGCGGAAGCAAACATCTCTCTGAACAAACTGAAGCGACACCTCACGATGAATCGACGAGAGGAACGATAGCGAGAAAAAGGCCATTTCATCTTGCGCAACACCAAGCAGCCGCAAACAAACAGACTCACCTTGCAGGACCTCACGCTTTGTTCCTCCTCAGAGATTCTCGACGTCGGTATCGTAGCAGCAAATCTCTCTCCTGTCGACACAAATAATCCGCCTTTGAGATTCTTTGGATGCAAAGGGAACGAACGGCTCCGGCGCAGAAACAAACGCGACTCACAATGACATTTCTGACATGAGCTCCTGTCTCCAGAGCCTGAAAAACACGTCACCGGCGATTATTGGAGGGACGCTCGTCTTTTCCAAAAGTGACAACTACAGGGTGTGTCAGGATTTTCCAGATTATCTTTATCGTATCATTGTGTTGCTTTGACTTTGACTGCGACCTGTAATAAATAATATTATTTATCCCTTATTTATCCCTATCGCTTATCCCTTCCTACACAAAGTCGTAAAACACCCCTTGCTATGTTTTGACTAGAGGTCAAGGGCTTCCTCTATTCAATCCACTCTTACACCCACCCTGTTTCTCTTAATTAAAATGCTCGTGCAGGAGCCGAGAGTCAGACTTCATTCGTACAACGGATGGACTCTCCACCTGCAGGTGTCCAAAAGAACTTACTTGTCTCCCGTGTGGTTCTTGCAAAATAAGTTGGAGCGAGCGCAACTCTAACAGGGTGCATTTTGCCACTAGCTGCCTACGGACAATGACGTCGCGCTCGCGGCTCATGGTTGACGGGCTGAGCAGCCGGGCAAGTCCGTCGTTTTCAGCGCACAGCGAGTGGCAAAGGCGCTGACAAAACGGGAGCTTTGAGCTGCTGAAAACGGCAAAACAAGTCTAAAGCGTGTTCAAACGCGTGCGCACAATGCTCCTGCTTGAAAGGTCGGAATTTAAGGGGCCAATTTTTTGGATGGCGGCCGCCGGCCAAGCTTTGGACGGAAAAGGTTTCCTGGCGACAGCGAGCGAGCGCGGCGCTGCCGTACGTGCACCGAGTCGCCTGCCTGAAGACCTTGGACAAGTCGTCGATGATGTGCCGCTGCTCCACAACTTGAAGGAACTCCATTTCACCGTCCTGCTGGCCGCAACCGCGGTCCAGGTCATTGAGCGAACTAGGCCTTCTCTGTGGAACACAAATGCAGTGGACTCTGTTGGCACGCCGCCGTTGTCCGCGTCGACTTACCAAGCTTGCCATCTCCTCGTTCTCCTGGGTGACAAAGCGCACTTTGTTTTCAAGGCGACACAGCACCAGCGAGAGTTCTTCATTCTTCCTGCTCAGGCGTTTGTTTTTGTACAGGAGTGGCAGAAACTGGCTTTCTGTTTCTCAGTCGCTTTAGCTGCAAGCATGAAGTGCGGGATGTGAAAGACGCACAACACGCGGGCCAGAACGTATCCATTCCTTTTGCATCGGTTTGAACGGAATCGTGGCTTTGGCTCCCAATAAAAGACATCTACCAGGCAACCGACTCGCCGCGCCGCTCAACTAATAAACAAGCGCAATGGGTGCCTCGCTGGATGGCGCGCATCAAACGTAGCGCAAACCTTCAAGCGTGCCGTCAATAAATTACCAGTTCATTGCGCTCTTCAGAAAGCAGGGCGTTTCGATCCTCCAGTTTCCTGATGACTGCGCTGAGCTCAGCGATTTTCAGATGAAACCGTCGCGTGTCCCGATCCTCCTGAGACTGAAAACGCCCCGCAACACACACACACAAGCACTCGTTCAAAGTTCAAAACTGTTTTTGTGCTACCTTCCTCCAGCAACGAACTAAGTCATGCGTACTGCAAGTGTGTGATGAGGTGGCTTACGCAATGAAGAGGATTGCTAGTAGCGGCGTTGACCCCACTTCCAGGGTAGTTTAGGCCCGCCCTTTGGGAATCCCTCAGGGCAGCGATCTGCTGCTCGGCAGCCTGAGTCTGCAGCTGAAGGCGGTGGACGTGGCCGGCCCCAGGGCTTCATCCAAAACACTAACCGCTCTGTCTTTCAGCTTGATCTCATCCGTCTGGATGTACAAACGGGGAGCGCTCAGGCAGGCGGGCAAACTCATTTGCCAGAATTGTGACAAAAACAAAGAGAGCAACCGGCCAATTTTTTTCTTGAATCGACTAGAACACCTTTGCTGTGACAAAAGCGAAGCGAGCAACCGGACATTTTCTTCTTGTGAAATAGAATAGAATAGAATGCCTTAGGTGTCATTGCACTGCAGGTATACAACGAAATTGGGAACATAGCCACGCACCGCGCATCTGATCAGTCCTACCAGTCGGCGGATCTCCCTCTCGCAGTCTCTCTTGGTTCGGCTCAGCTCCTCCCGATGCTGGTGATGAGCCGATCGGAGCTCGGCCGCTCGGGACTGCCAGGCCTGCTGGGCCGCTGCCAGGGCTTCTTCCGCGCTCCTGGTGGAGGCGACACCGCTCGGTCTCCCGACACCGCCGCGTCTCCTCCACCTCCGCCAGCAAAGCGCCCCCCCTCCTCACCTGAGCAGACATTGCGCCACACCGGGCCGTTGAGACCGCAACGGAGCGCCGCGACGCTTACTGGGGACAAGCTACACAATACGGTAGCGGCCGCATCGAAGCCCGACGTGGCGTGCGGATAGTCAGACACGGATAGAGCGGATCACCTTGTCCATGGAGCCGTCCCTCAGGCTGAGGACCAAGGCATTCAGTCGCTGGATCTCTCCATCTTTGATTTTGATCACTCTCATCAGCTCCATTTCATGCTGCCGCAGTAATGTCTCCCTGGTAATGGCTAACTCTTTCTGCTTCTCCTCATGGAGTTTGCTTTTGAGTTCCGTCATGGCGGCGGTGGCACGGTGGTGCTCCGCCCGCAGGTCCTGACTTCTCTCTCTCTCCAGACAGCTGACCTGACATGACTTAGACTTAGACAAACTTTATTGTCATCTTGTCTGCACATGGTGCATACAAAACGAAATTCCGTTGCATATGTCTTACAACAAAGTAGTGATATTGCAGTTGAATAGAAGTAACATATCCTATGAAAATATATATATATACATATATACTATATATATATATATATATATATATATATTAAAAATAAGTATAAAGTGCAGCAGTGATAATTATGCAATAGTGCAAGTAGGCAAAACAGTATTCAAGAGTGTGCAGAGGAATGCTAAACCATGTATTAAACTTCTATTTAAAGGGTTTATACAAGTTCAGTAAAGTTGGTAGTGCGAGATAGTGCAAGATAGAGGTCCGTAGTGTCATAAAGTACAGTTCTGTGAATGTGTGATGCAGAGTTCAGTTTAGAGCTCAACAGTTCTAGTGTTCAACAGTCTGATGACAGCAGGGAAAAAGCTGTTGCAGAACCTGGTGGACCTGCAGCGGATGCTGCAAACCTCTTCCCAGAGGGCAGCAGGGAGAACAGTCCATGGTGGGGGTGTGATGGGTCATTGATGATGTTACGGGCACGGGACATGCAGCGCTGAGATGAAATGTCCTGAATGGAGGGAAGAGGAGCCCCTATGATCCTCTCTGCTGTCCTCACCACTCTCCTCACGTTCTTCCAATCGGAGGCGGTGCAGCCTCCACACCACACAGAGAGACAGCTTGTCAGAATGCTCTCTATGGTGCTCCTGTAGAACGTCCTCATGATGGGTGGGGGCAGGTGGGCTCTCCTCATCCTCCGCAGGAAGTACAAGCGCTTCTGTGCCCTCTTGACCAGTGCCGTAGTGTTCATAGTCCAGGTGAGGTCTTCTGTGATGTGGACCCCCAGGAATTTGGTGGTGCTGACCACCTCCACAGCTGAGCTGTTGATGATCAGTGGAGCGTGGTGAGGCTGTTTTTTCCTGAAGTCGACGATGATCTCCTTCATCTTCTCCTCATTCAGGATCAGGCTGTTTTCTCTGCACCAGCCCACCAGCTGCTCCACCTCCTCTCTGTAGTCCAGGTCGTTGTTGTCTCTGATGAGCCCCACCACCGTTGTGTCGTCTGCTGACTTCACGATGTGATTGGTGGTGAACCTGAGGACGCAGTCGTGTGTCATCAGGGTGCACAGCAGGGGGCTCAGGACGCAGCCCTGAAGGGAGCCTGTGCTGAGGGTGATGACATCAGAGGTGTTCTGTCCGACCCGGACTGACTGAGGTCTGTTGGTGAGGAAGTCTAGCAGCCAGTTGCGAAGGGGGGTGTTGAAGCCCAGGTGTTCCAATTTTCCTACCAGATGCTGTGGGATGATGGTGTTAAACGCTGAGCTGAAGTCCAGGAACAGCCTCCGCACATGGGTGTTCTTCTCCTCCAGGTGAGCCAGGCTCAGGTGAAGAACGGAGGAGATGGCGTCCTGAGTGGAGCGGTTTTGCCGGTCGGCAAACTGGAACGGGTCAAATAATAGGGGGAGTCTGGAAACGATGTGACCTTTAAGCAGCCTTTCGAAGCACTTCATCATAACCGGAGTCAGTGCAACAGGCCGGTAATCATTAAATGAGGTGATTTGAGGTTTCTTCGGCACCGGAATGATGGAGGCAGTCTTAAAGCACGCCGGCACTGTGGCTTGGCCCAGCGAGGTGTTAAAAATGTCTGTGATGACCCCAGCCAGATGACTTGCACATTCCCTGAACACACGCCCAGGAATGTTGTCGGGGCCAGGGGCCTTACAGGGGTTGACTCTCCTCAGGGTCTTCAACACATCGGCGGAGTCAAGGCAGAGTACCTCCTCTTCCTGATGGGGGACAGTTTTAACTGCTGGAGTGCCGTTTAGTGCCTCGAACCTCCCAAAGAAGTTATTTAGACCATTTAGAAAGTCAGCATCAACTACACCCACCGGGGGGGGGGGAGGGTGAGTTGTAGTCTGTAATCGCCCGTATGCCTTGCCACATACTCCTGATGTTTTTGACGTCGTGGAAACGATCCTGAAATTTTCGACTGCGGTCTCGCTTCGCTATCCTGATGGCACGGTTCAAGTTGGCTCTCGCTGTCCTCAGTGTCTCCTTGTCGCCAGACTTGAAGGCAGAGTTCCGCGCTCGTAGCGTTTGACGTACCTCCTCAGTCATCCAGGGTCGTTGGTTGCCCCGGGTGATGATATTCTTAGTGGTGCTGACGTCCTCGGTGCATTTGTTGATGTAGGCTGACACAGTCATGGCACACGCATGTCTAATCTACATCGGGAAAACTGGGAGGGAGGGAGGCAGGCAGGGAGGCAGGCAGGGAGGCAGGCAGGGAGGCAGGCAGTGTTTGTCTGTTGAGGTTTTCACTTGTTCTTCTCCTGCTGAAGTTCTAACTGGACGTCCATCAGTTTGGTTCTCAGCTCGTCATTGGCGGCCTGAAGGGCGTCCGTTCGCTCCGCCTTGGCCCGCCCTGCCGGAGCTCGTTTGGACATCTCTTACTCGAGTCTCGCCCGGTCGTCAGTCAGAGATCACAACATTTGTACCTGGAGAGCACAAACGCAGCGCTGTTTTCCACTGGCTTCGAACTCAACTTCAATCGGTACCGTAACTTACAACATCATAAACATAGAACTAGCTTGACTTATTCATTGAATAAATGCATTTGGTTCTTCAAAACTGCATCACGCAACATAGCGTGACCGAGACGGCCGTTATCCACCTGCGTGAAGTTATTTGGTGAAATGAATGAGATGTTTAAGACACCATCGTTCTGTCTCTATGTAGATGAAGGGAAATAATCGATTGCTGAAGGTCCAAAGGTGTTGTGATAAACAAATAAACATATTAGTGATTAGTGACATATTTGTGATAAACATATTAGGCAGGATAATCACATATGTTAACGTGACTGCCCACACTGTATTTATTTATGGTTATTTGTTAAATCGAGTACTGTTAGACATGAAATAGGAAGTGTTTAACATAAATGGAAGACGAAAGGGGTACTCACCATTGTAGCTCCTGCTGGTCAATGATACGAGCCTCTTCTTGCAGTGGAAAACATACAGCCAACAAACACCGTGGAACCTAAAGGAATGAAATTAAACATTAACATTTAGCCTCAACCAACATTCACAGATACAACGCAACGCAAACTACACAAACGTAAATCTTTTTAAACACAATGAGTTGTACTTACCGTGTACGCTCTAGACGGTCCACTTGCAAGCAGAAAATAAAGATATTTCTGTTGATAATCGTCGTGTTTGTATCCGGTGTCTCGCTCAAGGCCATTGCGCCCACAGATTTGAATTTTGGCGAGAGTTCAGCCTATTGACGTCATTTCCGCGGTGTAATACCCGCATATCTGAAACGGCAAAGTTAAGAGTAGAGTTAAATAAAGTTTTTAGTCAACGCAATAATTTACAACCGTTGACCAGTCGAAATAATCGTCGAAATTTGGCGTCTGTGGCTGGAAGCAGACGCCGAGTTCGACATTCCTCCCAAACGCCACACTCCCTCGCTTTTCAGGGCTAAAAAAAAACAGTTGTAATTACCTTGTACGCTCTAGACGGTCAAGTTGCAAGCTGAAAACAAAAATATTTGCCTTGTTAGTCATCGTGTTACTAACCGCTGTGTCTTGTTTGCCAGAATTGCCGCTTTCCTACTTCCTGTTGCAAGCCACGCCCACGGATTATAATTTTGCCGTGAGTTCCGCCTATTGACGTCATGTCCGCGTCACATGACTGCGACGTAATATTATCTAAAACTGTTTGTGCGGTATTGTGTTGTTCTGTGCGGCATTGTGTTATTCTGTGCGGCGTCGTGTTGTTCTGTGCGGCGTCGTGTTGTTCAGTGCGACGTCGTGTTGTTCAGTGCGGCATGGTGTTGTTCAGTGCGGCATGGTGTTGTTCAGTGCGGCATGGTGTTGTTCAGTGCGGCATAATGTTGTTCAGTGCGGCATAATGTTGTTCGGTGCGGCATGGTGTTGTTCAGTGCGGCATGGTGTTGTTCAGTGCGGCATGGTGTTGTTCAGTGCGGCATAATGTTGTTCAGAGCGCCATAATGTTGTTCAGTGCGGCATGGTGTTGTTCAGTGCGGGATGGTGTTGTTCAGTGCAGGATGGTGTTGTTCAGTGCGGGATGGTGTTGTTCAATGCGGCATGGTGTTGTTCAGTGCGGGATGGTGTTGTTCAGTGCGGCATGGTGTTGTTCAGTGCGGCATAATGTTGTTCAGTGCGGCATGGTGTTGTTCAGTGCGGCATGGTGTTGTTCAGTGCGGCATGGTGTTGTTCAGTGCGGCATAATGTTGTTCAGTGCGGCATAATGTTGTTCGGTGCGGCATGGTGTTGTTCAGTGCGGCATGGTGTTGTTCAGTGCGGCATGGTGTTGTTCAGTGCGGCATAATGTTGTTCAGAGCGCCATAATGTTGTTCAGTGCGGCATGGTGTTGTTCAGTGCGGGATGGTGTTGTTCAGTGCAGGATGGTGTTGTTCAGTGCGGCATGGTGTTGTTCAATGCGGCATGGTGTTGTTCAGTGCGGGATGGTGTTGTTCAGTGCGGCATGGTGTTGTTCAGTGCGGCATAATGTTGTTCAGTGCGGCATGGTGTTGTTCAGTGCGGCATGGTGTTGTTCAGTGCGGCATGGTGTTGTTCAGTGCGGCATGGTGTAGTTCAGTGCGGAATGGTGTTGTTCAGTGCGGCATGGTGTTGTTCAGTCCGGGATGGTGTTGTTCAATGCGGGATCGTGTTGTTCAGTGCGGGGTGGTGTTGTTCAGTGCGGGATGGTGTTGTTCAGTGCGGCATGGTGTTGTTCAATGCGGCATGGTGTTGTTCAGTGCGGGATGGTGTTGTTCATTGCGGCATGGTGTTGTTCAGTGCGGCATGGTGTTGTTCAGTGCGGCATGGTGTTGTTCAGTGCGGCATGGTGTTGTTCAGTGCGGCATAATGTTGTTCAGTGCGGCATGGTGTTTTTCAGTGCGGCATAATGTTGTTCAGTGCGGCATGGTGTTGTTCAGTGCGGCATGGTGTTGTTCAGTGCGACATAATGTTGTTCAGTGCGGCATAATGTTGTTCAGTGCGGCATGGTGTTGTTCAGTGCGGCATGGTGTTGTTCAGTGCGGCATGGTGTTGTTCAGTGCGGCATGGTGTTGTTCAGTGCAGGATGGTGTTGTTCAGTGCAGGATGGTGTTGTTCAATGCGGCATGGTGTTGTTCAGTGCGGGATGGTGTTGTTCAGTGCAGGATGGTGTTGTTCAGTGCGGCATGGTGTTGTTCAGTGCGGAATGGTGTTGTTCAGTGCGGCATGGTGTTGTTCAGTGCGGCATGGTGTTGTTCAGTGCAGGATGGTGTTGTTCAATGCGGGATGGTGTTGTTCAGTGCGGGATGGTGTTGTTCAGTGCAGGATGGTGTTGTTCAGTGCGGCATGGTGTTGTTCAATGCGGCATGGTGTTGTTCAGTGCAGGATGGTGTTGTTCAGTGCGGCATGGTGTTGTTCAATGCGGCATGGTGTTGTTCAATGCGGCATGGTGTTGTTCAGTGCGGCATGGTGTTGTTCAGTGCGGCATGGTGTTGTTCAGTGCAGCGTAATGTTGTTCAGTGCGGCATGGTGTTGTTCAGTGCGGAATGGTGTTGTTCAGTGCGGCATGGTGTTGTTCAGTGCGGGATGGTGTTGTTCAGTGCGGCATGGTGTTGCTCAGTGCGGCATGGTGTTGTTCAGTGCGGGATGGTGTTGTTCATTGCGGCATGGTGTTGTTCAGTGCGGCATGGTGTTGTTCAGTGCGGCATGGTGTTGTTCAGTGCGGCATAATGTTGTTCAGTGCGCCATAATGTTGTTCAGTGCGGCATGGTGTTGTTCAGTGCGGGATGGTGTTGTTCAGTGCAGGATGGTGTTGTTCAGTGCGGCATGGTGTTGTTCAATGCGGGATCGTGTTGTTCAGTGCGGCATGGTGTTGTTCAGTGCGGCATGGTGTTGTTCAGTGCGGCATGGTGTTGTTCAGTGCGGCATGGTGTTGTTCAGTGCGGCATAATGTTGTTCAGTGCGGCATAATGTTGTTCAGTGCGGCATAATGTTGTTCAGTGCGGCATAATGTTGTTCAGTGCGGGATGGTGTTGTTCATTGCGGCAGGGTGTTGTTCAGTGCGGCATGGTGTTGTTCAGTGCGGCATGGTGTTGTTCAGTGCGGGATGGTGTTGTTCAGTGCAGGATGGTGTTGTTCAGTGCGGCATGGTGTTGTTCAATGCGGCATGGTGTTGTTCAGTGCGGGATGGTGTTGTTCAGTGCGGCATGGTGTTGTTCAGTGCGGCATAATGTTGTTCAGTGCGGCATGGTGTTGTTCAGTGCGGCATAATGTTGTTCAGAGCGCCATAATGTTGTTCAGTGCGGCATGGTGTTGTTCAGTGCGGGATGGTGTTGTTCAGTGCAGGATGGTGTTGTTCAGTGCAGGATGGTGTTGTTCAGTGCGGCATGGTGTTGTTCAATGCGGCATGGTGTTGTTCAGTTCGGGATGGTGTTGTTCAGTGCGGCATGGTGTTGTTCAGTGCGGCATGGTGTTGTTCAGTGCGGCATGGTGTTGTTCAGTGCGGCATGGTGTTGTTCAGTGCAGCATAATGTTGTTCAGTGCGGCATGGTGTTGTTCAGTGCGGCATGGTGTTGTTCAGTGCGGCATGGTGTTGTTCAGTGCGGCATGGTGTTGTTCAGTGCGGGATGGTGTTCAGTGCGGGATGGTGTTGTTCAGTGCGTTATAATGTTGTTCAGTGCGGCATGGTGTTGTTCAGTGCGGCATGGTGTTGTTCAGTGCGGCATGGTGTTGTTCAGTGCGGCATAATGTTGTTTAGTGCGGCATGGTGTTGTTCAGTGCGGGATGGTGTTGTTCAGTGCGTTATAATGTTGTTCAGTGCGGCATGGTGTTGTTCAGTGCGGCATGGTGTTGTTCAGTGCGGCATGGTGTTGTTCATTTCGGCATAATGTTGTTTAGTGCGGCATGGTGTTGTTCAGTGCGTTATAATGTTCAGTGCGGCATGGTGTTGTTCAGTGCGGCATGGTGTTGTTCAGTGCGGCATGGTGTTGTTCAGTGCGGCATGGTGTTGTTCAGTGCGGCATAATGTTGTTCAGTGCGGCATAATGTTGTTCAGTGCGGCATGGTGTTGTTCAGTGCGGGATGGTGTTGTTCAGTGCGGGATGGTGTTGTTCAGTGCGGCATGGTGTTCAATGCGGAATGGTGTTGTTCAGTGCAGGATGGTGTTGTTCAGTGCGGCATGGTGTTGTTCAGTGCGGCATAATGTTGTTCAGTGCGGCATAATGTTGTTCAGTGCGGCATAATGTTGTTCAGTGCGGCATGGTGTTGTTCAGTGCGGGATGGTGTTGTTCAGTGCGGGATGGTGTTGTTCAGTGCGGCATGGTGTTCAATGCGGAATGGTGTTGTTCAGTGCAGGATGGTGTTGTTCAGTGCGGCATGGTGTTGTTCAGTGCGGCATAATGTTGTTCAGTGCGGCATGGTGTTGTTCAGTGCGGCATGGTGTTGTTCAGTGCGGCATGGTGTTGTTCAGTGCGGCATGGTGTGTTTCAGTGCGGCATAATGTTGTTCAGTGCGGCATGGTGTTGTTCAGTGCGGCATGGTGTTGTTCAGTGCGGCATAATGTTCAGTGCGGCATAATGTTGTTCAGTGCGGCATGGTGTTGTTCAGTGCGGGATGGTGTTGTTCAGTGCAGGATGGTGTTGTTCAGTGCGGCATGGTGTTCAGTGCGGGATGGTGTCTTTCAGTGCGGCATGGTGTCGTTCAGTGCGGCATGGTGTCTTTCAGTGCGGCATGGTGTCGTTCAGTGAGGCATGGTGTTGTTCAGTGCGGCATGGTGTTGTTTAGTGCGGCATGGTGTTGTTCAGTGCGGGATGGTGTTGTTCAGTGTGGCATGGTGTTCAGTGCGGCATGGTGTTGTTCAGTGCGGTATCGTGTTGTTCAGTGCGGTATCGTGTTTCTCAGTGCGGTATCGTGTTGTTCAGTGCAGTATCGTTGTGTTGTTCGTATTGTGTTTAACACTTAGCCTCTAACACTTAGCCTCTAACACTTAGCCTCTAGCATCTAGAAGGTAAATAAATAGGAAGGAAGGACTCACCGGTGACGCCTTCGCCCACGTCCAAGCGTTGTACTTTGTATTTTCATCCTTCTGACAGTGGAAAACATAGCCAACAAACACCGTGGAACCTAAACGAATGAAAGAAAACTATCATTTGGCCACAACCAACATTCACAGATACAACACAATGTGACGTGCGGGGTTGAGGTTAAAGGTTGAGTGAAGGGCCCTCGTTTTAAACTACCGTATTTGCCGGTGTACAGGTCGACTCGGTGTATAAGTCGACCCCCTAAAATTCGACGGAAATTTACGATTTTATGATATATCCTTTGTATAAGTCGAGCTCAATTGTTGCATTATATTAAACTTCAAAATTCAATATGCGAAATTTATTGACGAAATGTGTTCAAATTCCGGGAGGCCGTGCGCATGCGGCTGTTTATAAGCACCGCGGAGGAGATCGCGGCCGGCGAGCTCGCGCACGCCACCCGGCACCAACGGGAGGCCGGAAATAGCTCCAAGCCGAGCGGATCGGCACTTTATAAGCACCGCGGAGGAGATCGCGGCGCCTCATTGGACTTCCAGCGGCCGGCGAGCTCGCGCACCCGCCCGGCACATCCGGGAGGCCGTGCGCACGAGCCAAGTGGCCGAAAATAGCCCCCGCCGAGCGGATCGGCTGTTTATAAGCACCGCGGAGGTGGTCGCGGCGTCTCATTCGACTTCCAGCGGCCGGCGAGCTCGCGCACCCGCCCGGCACATCCGGGAGGCCGTGCGCACGAGCCAAGTGGCCGAAAATAGCCCCCGCCGAGCGGATCGGCTGTTTATAAGCACCGCGGAGGTGGTGGCGGCGCCTCATTCGACTTCCAGCGGGCCGCGCACTCGCGCACGCCGCCCGGTTCAAATTTTCTAAGTGCAACGCACAATGAGATGCATGAGAAACGGCCTTGGTTACCATCACATTTGAAGCGATGAATACGAAGTTAAATTTTATGACTCGGTGTATAAGTCGAGGTCGATTTTTTTCGGTCGATTTTGGATCGAAAAAGGTCGACCAATACACCGGCAAATACGGTACTTTTTTGAAAAGGATTGGGAACAAGTAAGACGTATTTAATTTATTTAATGGGAAGTAGTAAGAGCTATATAATTTAATCTATGTATTATATTCTATTGTATTGTATTCTGTTGTATTCTTTTGGATTGTATTCACACTAACCCCACTAAAACTTCAGCCCACAAAAACTCGCCTCTGGCGCCTAGCCTCTGGCACTTAGCCTCTAACACTTAGCCTTTAACACTTAGCCTTTAACACTTAGCCTAGAAGGTGAATAAATAGGGTTAAAGGTTGAGTGAAGGGACCTCGTTTTAAACTACTTTTTTGAAAAGGAGTGGGAACAAGTAAGACGTATTTAATTTATTTAATGGGAAGTAGTAAGACTTATTAAATTTATTTAATCTACTTTTCTTCCCAGGCAAAATTTGATGTGCTGCAATTCCAAATTTCCAAAGTGAATGAAGGAATGAAGTCCTTTAAATTATGATTTTGTATAAATACTAGGCATTAACACAAAATCGACGGCACAAAATGGGCAGACTTTACTTGTTTGAAAAGGACTGGTTACAAGACAGACTTTTTTAATTTATTTAATGGGAAGAAGACTTATTTAGTTTAATTGATCTATTTTTGTTCCCTGGCAAAATTCGATTTGCTGCAATTCCAAATTTCCAAAGTGAATGAAGGAAAGAAGTCATTTAAATTATGATTTTGTTTAAATACTAGGCATAGACACAAAATCTACGGCACAAAATGGGCAGACTTTACTTGTTTGAAGAGGACTGGTTACAAGACAGACTTTTCTGATTTATTTAATGGGAAGAAGACTTATTTAGTTTATTTAATCTATTTTTGTTCCCTGGCAAAATTGGATTTGCTGAAATTGTATTTTGCCAAATCTTGCCTTGAGACCTGATAGGAAGTATTAAACGCTTAGTTAAATCAATACAAGTTGGTAATAAGAGCGAGTAATGTTGGTTGAACCGATGAATGAAGGTTGAAAGCAATTTAAATTATGACTTTGTATAAATACTAGATATTAACAGAACATCTACTGCGCGAAATGGGCAGAGTTTACTTGTTTGAGAAGGAGTGGCTTATTCAAAACTAAGATTTATTTAATCTGTTTGTTCCCAGGCAAAATTGGATGTGATGCAATTCCAAATTTCACCACATGATGGTGCCCAATTTTGACTTCATAGGACATATTAAACACTTAGCTTGTTATTATGTTCAAGGTAATCAGATTTGTTTATTATTCTAATGGCCTCTTCAAAACTATTCTGGATTACTACTTTGGATCTATTCTACATTACTTGGCAACAACATACTCTGTAACAGATTAGGCAGTATAATCGTATCTGTTAACTTGAGAGTGCCCACACTCAATCTACTTATCGTGATGTGTTAAATCAATTACTGTTAGACATTATTTGTCTGATAATCTACCAAATCTTTGAATTGAAGAATTTGTGATTTAATTAATAGCTTGTTCAGGGTAATCAGACTTGTATATAATTCTAATGGCCTTCTTTTGAAAACTATTCTGAATTACAACTTTGGATCTTATATTACTTTGCAACAATCTACTCCGTGACAGATTAGGCAGTATAATCACATATGTTAACTTCAGTGCCCACACTGTATTTATTTATGGTTATTTGTTAAATCAAGTACTGTTAGACATGAAATAGGAAGTGTTTAACATAAATGTTATGGCTACTCACCATTGTAGCTCGCTCCTGGTCAATGATACGAGCCTCTTCTTGCAGTGGAAAACTTGCAGCCAACAAACACCGTGGAACCTAAAGGAATGAAATTAAACATTAACATTTCGCCTCGACCAATTTTCACACGTGCAACGCAACGCGGCTACACTTCTGCTATTACAAACGTAAATCTCCTTAAACACAATGAGTGTTACTTACCGTGTACGCTCTAGACGGTCCAGTTGCAAGCAGAAAATAAAGATATTTCTGTTGATAATCGTCGCTGCTCAGTGGCTCACGGCCATCGCGCCAACAGATTTGAATCGGAGGTTCGGGCAATTACGTCATATCCGCGGCACATGACTGCGACGTAATACCCGCTTATCTGAAACGGCAGTTAAAAGTAGAGTTACATCAAGTTTTCTTGGAACCTAAACGAATGAAAGAAAACTATCATTTGGCCACAACCAACATTCACAGATACAACACAACGTGCGGGGTTGAGGTTAAAGATTGAGTGAAGGGCCCTCGTTTTAAACTACTGTTTTGAAAAGGAGTGGGAACAAGTAAGACATATTTAATTTATTTAATGGGAAGTAGTAAGACTTATTAAATTTATTTAATCTACTTTTCTTCCCAGGCAAAATTTGATGTGCTGCAATTCCAAATTTCCAAAGTGAATGAAGGAATGAAGTCCTTTAAATTATGATTTTGTATAAATACTAGGCATTAACACAAAATCGACGGCACAAAATGGGCAGACTTTACTTGTTTGAAAAGGACTGGTTACAAGACAGACTTTTTTAATTTATTTAATGGGAAGAAGACTTATTTAGTTTAATTGATCTATTTTTGTTCCCTGGCAAAATTCGATTTGCTGCAATTCCAAATTTCCAAAGTGAATGAAGGAAAGAAGTCGTTTAAATTATGATTTTGTTTAAATACTAGGCATAGACACAAAATCTACGGCACAAAATGGGCAGACTTTACTTGTTTGAAGAGGACTGGTTACAAGACAGACTTTTCTGATTTATTTAATGGGAAGAGGACTTATTTAGTTTATTTAATCTATTTTTGTTCCCTGGCAAAATTGGATTTGCTGAAATTGTATTTTGCCAAATCTTGCCTTGAGACCTGATAGGAAGTATTAAACGCTTAGTTAAATCAATACAAGTTGGTAATAAGAGCGAGTAATGTTGGTTGAACCGATGAATGAAGGTTGAAAGCAATTTAAATTATGACTTTGTATAAATACTAGATATTAACAGAACATCTACTGCGCGAAATGGGCAGAGTTTACTTGTTTGAGAAGGAGTGGCTTATTCAAAACTAAGATTTATTTAATCTGTTTGTTCCCAGGCAAAATTGGATGTGATGCAATTCCAAATTTCACCACATGATGGTGCCCAATTTTGACTTCATAGGACATATTAAACACTTAGCTTGTTATTATGTTCAAGGTAATCAGATTTGTTTATTATTCTAATGGCCTCTTCAAAACTATTCTGGATTACTACTTTGGATCTATTCTACATTACTTGGCAACAACATACTCTGTAACAGATTAGGCAGTATAATCATATCTGTTAACTTGAGAGTGCCCACACTCAATCTACTTATCGTGATGTGTTAAATCAATTACTGTTAGACATTATTTGTCTGATAATCTACCAAATCTTTGAATTGAAGAATTTGTGATTTAATTAATAGCTTGTTCAGGGTAATCAGACTTGTATATAATTCTAATGGCCTTCTTTTGAAAACTATTCTGAATTACAACTTTGGATCTTATATTACTTTGCAACAATCTACTCCGTGACAGATTAGGCAGTATAATCACATATGTTAACTTCAGTGCCCACACTGTATTTATTTATGGTTATTTGTTAAATCAAGTACTGTTAGACATGAAATAGGAAGTGTTTAACATAAATGTTATGGCTACTCACCATTGTAGCTCGCTCCTGGTCAATGATACGAGCCTCTTCTTGCAGTGGAAAACTTGCAGCCAACAAACACCGTGGAACCTAAAGGAATGAAATTAAACATTAACATTTCGCCTCGACCAATTTTCACACGTACAACGCAACGCGGCTACACTTCTGCTATTACAAACGTAAATCTCCTTAAACACAATGAGTGTTACTTACCGTGTACGCTCTAGACGGTCCAGTTGCAAGCAGAAAATAAAGATATTTCTGTTGATAATCGTCGCTGCTCAGTGGCTCACAGCCATCGCGCCAACAGATTTGAATCGGAGGTTCGGGCAATTACGTCATATCCGCGGCACATGACTGCGACGTAATACCCGCTTATCTGAAACGGCAGTTAAAAGTAGAGTTACATCAAGTTTTCTTGGAACCTAAACGAATGAAAGAAAACTATCATTTGGCCACAACCAACATTCACAGATACAACACATCGTGCGGGGTTGAGGTTAAAGATTGAGTGAAGGGCCCTCGTTTTAAACTACTGTTTTGAAAAGGAGTGGGAACAAGTAAGACATATTTAATTTATTTAATGGGAAGTAGTAAGACTTATTAAATTTATTTAATCTACTTTTCTTCCCAGGCAAAATTTGATGTGCTGCAATTCCAAATTTCCAAAGTGAATGAAGGAATGAAGTCCTTTAAATTATGATTTTGTATAAATACTAGGCATTAACACAAAATCGACGGCACAAAATGGGCAGACTTTACTTGTTTGAAAAGGACTGGTTACAAGACAGACTTTTTTAATTTATTTAATGGGAAGAAGACTTATTTAGTTTAATTGATCTATTTTTGTTCCCTGCCAAAATTCGATTTGCTGCAATTCCAAATTTCCAAAGTGAATGAAGGAAAGAAGTCGTTTAAATTATGATTTTGTTTAAATACTAGGCATAGACACAAAATCTACGGCACAAAATGGGCAGACTTTACTTGTTTGAAGAGGACTGGTTACAAGACAGACTTTTCTGATTTATTTAATGGGAAGAGGACTTATTTAGTTTATTTAATCTATTTTTGTTCCCTGGCAAAATTGGATTTGCTGAAATTGTATTTTGCCAAATCTCGATTTGAGACCTGATAGGAAGTATTAAACGCTTAGTTAAATCAATACAAGTTGGTAATAAGAGCGAGTAATGTTGGTTGAACCGATGAATGAAGGTTGAAAGCAATTTAAATTATGACTTTGTATAAATACTAGATATTAACAGAACATCTACTGCGCAAAATGGGCAGAGTTTACTTGTTTGAGAAGGAGTGGCTTATTCAAAACTAAGATTTATGTAATCTGTTTGTTCCCAGGCAAAATTGGATGTGATGCAATTCCAAATTTCACCACATGATGGTGCCCAATTTTGACTTCATAGGACATATTAAACACTTAGCTTGTTATTATGTTCAAGGTAATCAGATTTGTTTATCATTCTAATGGCCTCTTCAAAACGATTCTGGATTACTACTTTGGATCTATTCTACATTACTTGGCAACAACATACTCTGTAACAGATTAGGCAGTATAATCACATATGTTAACTTGAGAGTGCCCACACTCAATCTACTTATCGTGATGTGTTAAATCAATTACTGTTAGACATTATTTGTCTGATAATCTACCAAATCTTTGAATTGAAGAATTTGTGATTTAATTAATAGCTTGTTCAGGGTAATCAGACTTGTATATAATTCTAATGGCCTTCTTTTGAAAACTATTCTGAATTACAACTTTGGATCTTATATTACTTTGCAACAATCTACTCGGTGACAGATTAGGCAGTATAATCACATATGTTAACTTCAGTGCCCACACTGTATTTATTTATGGTTATTTGTTAAATCAAGTACTGTTAGACATGAAATAGGAAGTGTTTAACATAAATGTTATGGCTACTCACCATTGTAGCTCGCTCCTGGTCAATGATATGAGCCTCTTCTTGCAGTGGAAAACTTGCAGCCAACAAACACCGTGGAACCTAAAGGAATGAAATTAAACATTAACATTTCGCCCGGACCAACATTCACACGTACAACGCAACGCGGCTACACTTCTGCTATTACAAACGTAAATCTCCTTAAACACAACGAGTGTTACTTACCGTGTACGCTCTAGGCAAAATTGGATGTGATGCAATTCCAAATCTATCTGAAACGGCAGTTAAAAGTAGAGTTACATCAAGTTTTCTTTTTTAATCAACACAATCATTTACAACCGTTGACCAGAAAGAATCGTCGAAATTCGACGTCCCCCACAAACGCCACGCTCACTCGCTTTTCAGGGCAACAAAAGTACTTCTTTTTAAAAACGATGAGTTGTACTTACCGTGTACGCTCTGGACGGTCCAGTTGCAAGCAGAAAATAAAAATATTTCTCTTGTTAGTCGTATGTTACCATCCGCTGTGTCTTTGTCAACATCGCCGCCATTTTCCTACTTCCTGCTGCGAGCCACGCCCACGGATTTAAATTTGGGCGGAAGCTCTTTCCATTGGCGTCGTTTTCGCGTATAGCAAATCCGATTGGTTGGGAAGGGGGCACGGTTATGCAGCCGAGGGGTCCTGTGATCGGTGGGATGTAAAGTAGGCGTCGACGTCACGTCCGCGTCACGTGACCACGACGTGGCAGACGTCATATAGCAACCGCTGTTTTGTTTAGTAGACTTACAGTTGTTATGCATTGACATAATGGCGCACACACCAAATAGATTTAAATAAATTAAATAATTCTTCTGCCCACTCTCTTTTAAACAAGTTAACTCTCCCCGCGGATTTGAATTCCGGCGAAAGTTACGCCCATCGACGTCACGTATGTCACGTGACCACGACGTGGCAGATGTCATATAGCAACCGCTGTTTTGTTTAGTAGATTTACAGTTGTTATGCATTGGCATAATGGTGTGCACTCAAAATAGATTTAAATAAATTAAATATTTCTTCTGCCTACTCCCTTTTAAACAAGTTAACTCTGCCCACGTCCATTGACGTCTTGTCTGCGTCACGTGACCACGACGTAGCGACGTCATATAGTAACCGCTGTTTTGACCAGTAGACTTAGTTATTATGCGTTGACATAATGGCGCACTGGTTAGCATGGCCACCTCTTAAGCATGATGATGCGGGTTCGACGCCTGATCAATGTTAGCATGGAGTGAGCTGAAGTGCATGGCGCTGAAGATTTGAATCTTTGAAATGCGCTGAGGTCTGACATATCAGGCAGAATGGTTTGCCATCACGTTCAACAAAAAATAGAAACTTTCCCACTCTGACTAAAACGTCCTGTGTTCATCTACGTATTTTCGTTTTGCTGTGCATCTTTTCCCTGCCATTTCGAGAGCCCAATTGACACTCATAGTTTAAAGAAATGTGTTTGCCCATCCTACTTTGTGGAATTTCACCACATGCGCTTTTGACCAAAATACCAAATTGAACTCAAGTGAAGCCAACACGCACAACCCCCCCCCCCCCCACACACACACACACACACACAAATGTTGATATGAACATAAAAGAGCCGCATGCGGTTCGGGAGTTGCGGCTTGGCCAAACCTGTACTATACAACTTTATTTGTATAAAATTTTCACAACAGCTGTCACACAAACAAAGCGGGAAAAACCGAAGACGTGCGTGTTCCGCCCACGCTGGATTTATTTGCACCTTTGAAAAGACACCGTATTGCCGCAGATGTGGCAAAGAGTACTTTTGGGCATCTGAGACGGAAGGATGTCCAAAGCATCACGTCACCTGCTCTGGTAGGCATGGTGGTGGGACGTTGAGGTCAACCGCTTTGGGGTTGGCTGAATCTTTGATCGCAGGATGCCACACACTTGAAGACAGAAGCAGAAAAGCAGAGCTAAATGCAAAATGTACTCACCGGTGACTCCAATTTTTTTCCCCCCTGAAGAAACAGCTGGACGGGTGGCCCCGGCTGGCCAGTGGGACTCTTGTTATTCTGACCCTTTTTAGTGCGCGTTTGGGGCAACAACCGTTTTTTGTGGCGCTCTCTTCTGGTTCAAAAGTGCCCTGCATGTGAATTTGCTTTTCCTGCCTTCTGATTGGATGAGCGCCGGTGTGACGCGGTGCCTCTGTCACCGTGGCGGGGGGTATACGTTGGCATCGGAGCGTCTGCCAACGTCTGAGACCGGCTGGCAGTGTATCGGAGGTGTCGAGTGCCGTGCCGCTGGAGCTCACTCACCAGCTGGTGTTAGGGCCACAGAATGAAGGCCAAGGAGAAGAATAGAAAGAGAAACAGAAACTTCTCCTCCAATTGTTTGATTTGTCTCTTCTGAGCTTCGATGAATTCTTTCAGCTCTTTGTTCCTCTAGGACGGACAAATGGAAAGTGGCATTCAAAAGCCAGTAAGCGTGCAAGTAAGTGCCGGGCTGGCTTTGGGCCCTTACCTGTTGCGCGCTGTGCAGCAGATCCATTCTCTCTTGGAGGATGCAAGCGTCGCGCTCCCTCAACTCGCACATCAGGGCTCGCTTCCATTGGTCCACGGCGCTCCTAAGCTCTTCTCTCTGATCCGCCGTCAGCACGTCATTCACGCCAGCGTGGCTGGCTTTTTCGCCGTCCGTGGCGGGGCAGTCCCGCTGCGGTAGCGCCTCGTACAACATGGCCTCCAGCTCCAGGATCCTCTGGGCCGCAATCCTCGTCCATCAGTGGTCCGGCGGGAGATTTGAGGGCGGCTTACCTTATGAGCCTGGTCCATGGAACACTTCCTGAAGTCCAACTCTTCATCCAGGTAGCCCTTCTGCTTGCAGAACATATCCTAGCACAGCTCAAGGTCAGAATTGTTGGGGCACATTGCCGGAGTTCCCCTTGGCTGATGTCGCGTGTCTGTCTACCTTCTCACTTTCAATGTCCAACATCTTCTGTTGAAGTGCTGACTTGGTCACTTTGATGTATTCTAACCACTGAGGAAAGGCTGCTGTCACATAAGCAGAATGCGAGAGCGTGCGTGGACGTGCGCGTTACCTTCTCGGCTAGGGTGAGAAGGGTCCTGGCGTGAATCACTACCACCTGCTCCTCGTTGGTGAGATTCTGCAAGAGCCCAAAGGCACAGCGTCAACAAGCTTCTTTCAGCGCAAAGCCTTCCAAAAGTCACATTTGAGCCGCCGAGTCTCGTGGAGTGCGAACATAAGGAGTTCGACATACACTTACGGCGTTATAGCCCAGGATGTCCAGCTTCTTCATCAGATCACTGATGACGATGTCCGGGGGAAAGGCGCAAGGAGCAATGTAAGGTGTTCTGGGACCTCGGGTTCAAAGTCAAAGTCAAAGTCAAAGTCAGCTTTATTGTCAATTTCTCCACATGCCAAAGACACACAAAGAAACCGAAATTTCGTACCCCCCTATCCCACGGTGACAAGACATGGCTCACAACAGACAAACATTAAACAAGTATAACAAAAGCGTGCCGAATAAATAATGAATAAATAACACAACAATAAATAAATAAATAAATAATTAAGAGGAGCACAAAAAGAAAAAAACAAAAAAGAGCAAGTGCGCGTACAGCAGACATTCCCGAAAATAGCGCAACAGTGCCGCACGCTACGCAGAAGGGGGTAGCGAGTTCAGGGCCCTAACAGCCTGGAGGAAGAAGCTGTCGGCGAGTCTGGTGGTGCGGGAGCGCAGGCTCCTGTACCTCTTCCCAGAGGGCAGAAGGTCAAACAAAGAGTGAGCCGGGTGACTCACATCTCTGGCAATCGAGGTTGCCTTGCGGGTGAGATGGGAGGTGTAAATGTCCTTCAGGGAGGGAAGCGAAGCACCAATAATCTTACCAGCCGTATTCACTATGCGCTGCAGGGCCTTCAAGTTCTGTTCAGTGCAGTTACCACCCCAGACAGCGATGCAACTGGTGAGGACGCTCTCAATGGTGCCACGGTAGAATGTAGACAGGACTGCCTGAGGAGCACATGCACGCCTGAGCTTCCGCAGGAAGTACAGGCGGCGCTGAGCTTTCTTTGCCAGTGACGAGGTGTTCGCGGACCAGGAGAGGTCCTCACTGATGTGCACCCCCAGGAACTTGGTGCAGCTCACCCTCTCCACCACAGCACCGTCGATGATCAGCGGCAGGTGTGTTTTGTGACCCTTCCGGAAGTCAACAATGATTTCCTTGGTCTTACCGACGTTCAGCAGGAGGTTGTTGTCCCTGCACCACGTGGTCAGAAGGTCAACTTCTGACCTGTACCGAGTCTCGTCGCCCTTCGTGATGAGACCCACCAGAGTCGTGTCGTCAGCAAACTTCACTATGCGGTTGTCGCTGTAGGTCGCAGTGCAGTCATGCGTCAGCAGGGTGAAGAGCAATGGACTGAGCACGCAGCCCTGGGGGGCCCCTGTGCTCAGCGTGATGCTGGCGGAGATTTTGTCGCCAACACGCACCACCTGAGGCCTCTGACAGAGGAAGTCCAGTATCCAGTTGCAGAGGGAGGTACTGAGGCCCAGCTCGTCGAGTTTGGAGATGAGTCGCTGCGGCACAATGGTGTTGAAGGCAGAGCTGAAGTCCACAAACAGCAACCTCACATATGAGTCCTTTCTCTCCAGGTGGGTGAGGGCCGAGTGGAGGGCAGAGCAGATGGCATCCTCAGAGGACCGCTTGGCACGGTACGCAAACTGGAAAGGGTCAATGGTGGGGGGGAGAACGGACTTGATGTGCTCCAAGACCAGCCGCTCAAAGCACTTCATGATGATGGGCGTCAGTGCCACAGGGCAGTAGTCATTGAAGCAGGACGGTGCAGGTTTCTTCGGCACAGGAACGATGGTGGCAGCCTTGAAACACGAGGGGACGATGGCCTGCTGCAGGGAAACGTTAAAGATGTCCGTGAAGACACCCGACAGCTCCCCAGCGCAGTCCTTCAGCGCTCGACCCGGGATGTTGTCAGGGCCCGCCGCCTTACGGGTGTCAATAGCGGCAAGCGCCCTCCTCACACCGTCGGCAGAGAGGCGCAGGGGCTGCTCGTGTGGGGGGGGAGTGGTCTTCAGCGGGCAAGTGCCGTTCTGGGCGTCGAAGCGAGCAAAGAAGCGGTTCAGATCGTTCAGCAGACGGACGTCGCCCTCACAGCTCCTCGGCGCGGGCTTGTAGTCCGTGATGGTCTGAATGCCCCGCCAAAGGCTACGTGCGTCCTTGCTGTCCTTGAAGTGGGTGGAGACCTTGCACGAGAACGCCTTCTTCGCTTCTTTGATGCCTCGGGACAGGTCGGCCCTCGCTGTCCTCAAGCCAGCCTCATCCCCTGCTCTGAAAGCCTTGTCCCTGGCCCTCAACAGTCTGAGGACAGCCCCCGTCAGCCACGGCTTCCAGTTCGCGCGAGTGACGACGGATTTCGAGCAAGTCACATCATCGATGCACTTCGTGATGTAAGAGGTAACAGAGTCAGTATATTCCTCTATGTCCGTCCAATCGTTGTAGGTGGCTGCCTGCTTAAACAAGTCCCAGTCAGTGGTGTCGAAGCAGTCAGGGTTAAGGTTAGGGTTGCGAGGGACGCCTTACGTACGCTCACGCCCTCGGCCTCGCAGTAGATCTGCAAAGGGCTGAGGCCGTCTGGGAAACGGACTTGCAGAAACTTCAAGACGGGGGAGCGCCACTCCCTCTCCTGAAAGGCAGAGGCATGCATCCGTCCGTCCGTCCGTCCGTCCGTCACATCTCTGGCCTCAACACGCTTGTGCGAGTCTTCCCACCTCCAGCTCCAGGATGCGGAACTCAAGCAGTTCGTTTTGGTCTCGGATATCCTGGATGTGCTCTTTCAGACGCGCTTCTTCCGCCTCCATCCGCCTGACCTGAAAAGACAGTCAGACCTCATCTGCGGGGCTTCCCGACAGGTGTGACGCCAAGCGACTCCGCCCAGCGCCTTTCTTTCCGTCACCTTTTCGGCCAACTGCTGATTGCTCTGATGCAGCAGCTGCTTCTCCTCCACCCACTTGACATTCTAGAAGAGACAAACGCGTGGACAGCTTTGGAATGTTGTGTCATTTTCATCCACAAATTCTTTGGTTGACTGGAAAATGACATTTGCTTTTCTCCGCATTTTCCCAGCCACGTTCGGGGGGGGGGGGGGGGGGGGTTGGTCGGTCCAGTAATGCCAGACGGATGAGTGACTGAAGAATGTAGCTATTTTGTCTGAGAAAAAGGTGTGCTCATTGATGAGCTTACCTGTCCTTGTTGCTTCAGCGCTGACTCCAGATCTGCTACTCTGCTTTGATAGTGACCCATTTCTACCATCAGCTTTTCTCTGGTCTGAAAGGACGAGGAGGGAGGCTCCTCCTCCTCCTTTCAGACCAGAGAACACCCGAGGCTGGGTGAGAACGGGGAGGCTGCGACCCGGCCGGGGGTTGCGGGAAGGGGCGCCACCTTGATCTCCTTCTCGGCGTCGTAGTCCCCTTCGCTGGTCTGGGCTAGCAGAGCGTAGGCTCGTTGCAGCGCTTGATATTCTTGCGTCAGCTGGCGGTAGCGAAGCTCCGCCTCTTCATGCACACACCAATGCAACACAGCACTAGTACCAGAATCAGTCAGACCGGCGACAAAGCACCCGCGACGCAAAGACGAGTCCGATTCCAGGCTGAAGAGGAATGTTTGGTGCCAATACGCTGGCAGAAATGGCGGGCTACCTCTTCGGGTTCCGTGTCGGGGGTTCTGTCGGTGTGAAAAGACAAGGACGATCCGTCCGAGTCCACCAACACGTCTTCGTCGTAGCCGTAAAATGTTTCGATGACCTGCGGGCGCGGAAGCAAACATCTCTCTGAACAAACTGAAGCGACACCTCACGATGAATCGACGAGAGGAACGATAGCGAGAAAAAGGCCATTTCATCTTGCGCAACACCAAGCAGCCGCAAACAAACAGACTCACCTTGCAGGACCTCACGCTTTGTTCCTCCTCAGAGATTCTCGACGTCGGTATCGTAGCAGCAAATCTCTCTCCTGTCGACACAAATAATCCGCCTTTGAGATTCTTTGGATGCAAAGGGAACGAACGGCTCCGGCGCAGAAACAAACGCGACTCACAATGACATTTCTGACATGAGCTCCTGTCTCCAGAGCCTGAAAAACACGTCACCGGCGATGATTGGAGGGACGCTCGTCTTTTCCAAAAGTGACAACTACAGGGTGTGTCAGGGTTTTCCAGATTATCTTTATCGTATCATTGTGTTGCTTTGACTTTGACTGCGACCTGTAATAAATAATATTATTTATCCCTTATTTATCCCTATCGCTTATCCCTTCCTACACAAAGTTGTAAAACACCCCTTGCTATGTTTTGACTAGAGGTCAAGGGCTTCCTCTATTCAATCCACTCTTACACCCACCCTGTTTCTCTTAATTAAAATGCTCGTGCAGGAGCCGAGAGTCAGACTTCATTCGTACAACGGATGGACTCTCCACCTGCAGGTGTCCAAAAGAACTTACTTGTCTCCCGTGTGGTTCTTGCAAAATAAGTTGGAGCGAGCGCAACTCTAACAGGGTGCATTTTGCCACTAGCTGCCTACAGACAATGACGTCGCGCTCGCGGCTCATGGTTGACGGGCTGAGCAGCCGGGCAAGTCCGTCGTTTTCAGCGCACAGCGAGTGGCAAAGGCGCTGACAAAACGGGAGCTTTGAGCTGCTGAAAACGGCAAAACAAGTCTAAAGCGTGTTCAAACGCGTGCGCACAATGCTCCTGCTTGAAAGGTCGGAATTTAAGGGGCCAATTTTTTGGATGGCGGCCGCCGGCCAAGCTTTGGACGGAAAAGGTTTCCTGGCGACAGCGAGCGAGCGCGGCGCTGCCGTACGTGCACCGAGTCGCCTACCTGAAGACCTTGGACAAGTCGTCGATGATGTGCCGCTGCTCCACAACTTGAAGGAACTCCATTTCACCGTCCTGCTGGCCGCAACCGCGGTCCAGGTCATTGAGCGAACTAGGCCTTCTCTGTGGAACACAAATGCAGTGGACTCTGTTGGCACGCCGCCGTTGTCCGCGTCGACTTACCAAGCTTGCCATCTCCTCGTTCTCCTGGGTGACAAAGCGCACTTTGTTTTCAAGGCGACACAGCACCAGCGAGAGTTCTTCATTCTTCCTGCTCAGGCGTTTGTTTTTGTACAGGAGTGGCAGAAACTGGCTTTCTGTTTCTCAGTCGCTTTAGCTGCAAGCATGAAGTGCGGGATGTGAAAGACGCACAACACGCGGGCCAGAACGTATCCATTCCTTTTGCATCGGTTTGAACGGAATCGTGGCTTTGGCTCCCAATAAAAGACATCTACCAGGCAACCGACTCGCCGCGCCGCTCAACTAATAAGCAAGCGCAATGGGTGCCTCGCTGGATGGCGCGCATCAAACGTAGCGCAAACCTTCAAGCGTGCCGTCAATAAATTACCAGTTCATTGCGCTCTTCAGAAAGCAGGGCGTTTCGATCCTCCAGTTTCCTGATGACTGCGCTGAGCTCAGCGATTTTCAGATGAAACCGTCGCGTGTCCCGATCCTCCTGAGACTGAAAACGCCCCGCAACACACACACACAAGCACTCGTTCAAAGTTCAAAACTGTTTTTGTGCTACCTTCCTCCAGCAACGAACTAAGTCATGCGTACTGCAAGTGTGTGATGAGGTGGCTTACGCAATGAAGAGGATTGCTAGTAGCGGCGTTGACCCCACTTCCAGGGTAGTTTAGGCCCGCCCTTTGGGAATCCCTCAGGGCAGCGATCTGCTGCTCGGCAGCCTGAGTCTGCAGCTGAAGGCGGTGGACGTGGCCGGCCCCAGGGCTTCATCCAAAACACTAACCGCTCTGTCTTTCAGCTTGATCTCATCCGTCTGGATGTACAAACGGGGAGCGCTCAGGCAGGCGGGCAAACTCATTTGCCAGAATTGTGACAAAAACAAAGAGAGCAACCGGCCAATTTTTTTCTTGAATCGACTAGAACACCTTTGCTGTGACAAAAGCGAAGCGAGCAACCGGACATTTTCTTCTTGTGAAATAGAATAGAATAGAATGCCTTAGGTGTCATTGCACTGCAGGTATACAACGAAATTGGGAACATAGCCACGCACCGCGCATCTGATCAGTCCTACCAGTCGGCGGATCTCCCTCTCGCAGTCTCTCTTGGTTCGGCTCAGCTCCTCCCGATGCTGGTGATGAGCCGATCGGAGCTCGGCCGCTCGGGACTGCCAGGCCTGCTGGGCCGCTGCCAGGGCTTCTTCCGCGCTCCTGGTGGAGGCGACACCGCTCGGTCTCCCGACACCGCCGCGTCTCCTCCACCTCCGCCAGCAAAGCGCCCCCCCTCCTCACCTGAGCAGACATTGCGCCACACCGGGCCGTTGAGACCGCAACGGAGCGCCGCGACGCTTACTGGGGACAAGCTACACAATACGGTAGCGGCCGCATCGAAGCCCGACGTGGCGTGCGGATAGTCAGACACGGATAGAGCGGATCACCTTGTCCATGGAGCCGTCCCTCAGGCTGAGGACCAAGGCATTCAGTCGCTGGATCTCTCCATCTTTGATTTTGATCACTCTCATCAGCTCCATTTCATGCTGCCGCAGTAATGTCTCCCTGGTAATGGCTAACTCTTTCTGCTTCTCCTCATGGAGTTTGCTTTTGAGTTCCGTCATGGCGGCGGTGGCACGGTGGTGCTCCGCCCGCAGGTCCTGACTTCTCTCTCTCTCCAGACAGCTGACCTGACATGACTTAGACTTAGACAAACTTTATTGTCATCTTGTCTGCACATGGTGCATACAAAACGAAATTCCGTTGCATACGTCTTACAACAAAGTAGTGATATTGCAGTTGAATAGAAGTAACATATCCTATGAAAATATATATATATACATATATACTATATATATATATATATATATATATTAAAAATAAGTATAAAGTGCAGCAGTGATAATTATGCAATAGTGCAAGTAGGCAAAACAGTATTCAAGAGTGTGCAGAGGAATGCTAAACCATGTATTAAACTTCTATTTAAAGGGTTTATACAAGTTCAGTAAAGTTGGTAGTGCGAGATAGTGCAAGATAGAGGTCCGTAGTGTCATAAAGTACAGTTCTGTGAATGTGTGATGCAGAGTTCAGTTTAGAGCTCAACAGTTCTAGTGTTCAACAGTCTGATGACAGCAGGGAAAAAGCTGTTGCAGAACCTGGTGGACCTGCAGCGGATGCTGCAAACCTCTTCCCAGAGGGCAGCAGGGAGAACAGTCCATGGTGGGGGTGTGATGGGTCATTGATGATGTTACGGGCACGGGACATGCAGCGCTGAGATGAAATGTCCTGAATGGAGGGAAGAGGAGCCCCTATGATCCTCTCTGCTGTCCTCACCACTCTCCTCACGTTCTTCCAATCGGAGGCGGTGCAGCCTCCACACCACACAGAGAGACAGCTTGTCAGAATGCTCTCTATGGTGCTCCTGTAGAACGTCCTCATGATGGGTGGGGGCAGGTGGGCTCTCCTCATCCTCCGCAGGAAGTACAAGCGCTTCTGTGCCCTCTTGACCAGTGCCGTAGTGTTCATAGTCCAGGTGAGGTCTTCTGTGATGTGGACCCCCAGGAATTTGGTGGTGCTGACCACCTCCACAGCTGAGCTGTTGATGATCAGTGGAGCGTGGTGAGGCTGTTTTTTCCTGAAGTCGACGATGATCTCCTTCATCTTCTCCTCATTCAGGATCAGGCTGTTTTCTCTGCACCAGCCCACCAGCTGCTCCACCTCCTCTCTGTAGTCCAGGTCGTTGTTGTCTCTGATGAGCCCCACCACCGTTGTGTCGTCTGCTGACTTCACGATGTGATTGGTGGTGAACCTGAGGACGCAGTCGTGTGTCATCAGGGTGCACAGCAGGGGGCTCAGGACGCAGCCCTGAAGGGAGCCTGTGCTGAGGGTGATGACATCAGAGGTGTTCTGTCCGACCCGGACTGACTGAGGTCTGTTGGTGAGGAAGTCTAGCAGCCAGTTGCGAAGGGGGGTGTTGAAGCCCAGGTGTTCCAATTTTCCTACCAGATGCTGTGGGATGATGGTGTTAAACGCTGAGCTGAAGTCCAGGAACAGCCTCCGCACATGGGTGTTCTTCTCCTCCAGGTGAGCCAGGCTCAGGTGAAGAACGGAGGAGATGGCGTCCTGAGTGGAGCGGTTTTGCCGGTCGGCAAACTGGAACGGGTCAAATAATAGGGGGAGTCTGGAAACGATGTGACCTTTAAGCAGCCTTTCGAAGCACTTCATCATAACCGGAGTCAGTGCAACAGGCCGGTAATCATTAAATGAGGTGATTTGAGGTTTCTTCGGCACCGGAATGATGGAGGCAGTCTTAAAGCACGCCGGCACTGTGGCTTGGCCCAGCGAGGTGTTAAAAATGTCTGTGATGACCCCAGCCAGATGACTTGCACATTTCCTGAACACACGCCCAGGAATGTTGTCGGGGCCAGGGGCCTTACAGGGGTTGACTCTCCTCAGGGTCTTCAACACATCGGCGGAGTCAAGGCAGAGTACCTCCTCTTCCTGATGGGGGACAGTTTTAACTGCTGGAGTGCCGTTTAGTGCCTCGAACCTCCCAAAGAAGTTATTTAGACCATTTAGAAAGTCAGCATCAACTACACCCACCGGGGGGGGGGGGAGGGTGAGTTGTAGTCTGTAATCGCCCGTATGCCTTGCCACATACTCCTGATGTTTTTGACGTCGTGGAAACGATCCTGAAATTTTCGACTGCGGTCTCGCTTCGCTATCCTGATGGCACGGTTCAAGTTGGCTCTCGCTGTCCTCAGTGTCTCCTTGTCGCCAGACTTGAAGGCAGAGTTCCGCGCTCGTAGCGTTTGACGTACCTCCTCAGTCATCCAGGGTCGTTGGTTGCCCCGGGTGATGATATTCTTAGTGGTGCTGACGTCCTCGGTGCATTTGTTGATGTAGGCTGACACAGTCATGGCACACGCATGTCTAATCTACATCGGGAAAACTGGGAGGGAGGGAGGCAGGCAGGGAGGCAGGCAGGGAGGCAGGCAGGGAGGCAGGCAGTGTTTGTCTGTTGAGGTTTTCACCTTGTTCTTCTCCTGCTGAAGTTCTAACTGGACGTCCATCAGTTTGGTTCTCAGCTCGTCATTGGCGGCCTGAAGGGCGTCCGTTCGCTCCGCCTTGGCCCGCCCTGCCGGAGCTCGTTTGGACATCTCTTACTCGAGTCTCGCCCGGTCGTCAGTCAGAGATCACAACATTTGTACCTGGAGAGCACAAACGCAGCGCTGTTTTCCACTGGCTTCGAACTCAACTTCAATCGGTACCGTAACTTACAACATCATAAACATAGAACTAGCTTGACTTATTCATTGAATAAATGCATTTGGTTCTTCAAAACTGCATCACGCAACATAGCGTGACCGAGACGGCCGTTATCCACCTGCGTGAAGTTATTTGGTGAAATGAATGAGATGTTTAAGACACCATCGTTCTGTCTCTATGTAGATGAAGGGAAATAATCGATTGCTGAAGGTCCAAAGGTGTTGTGATAAACAAATAAACATATTAGTGATTAGTGACATATTTGTGATAAACATATTAGGCAGGATAATCACATATGTTAACGTGACTGCCCACACTGTATTTATTTATGGTTATTTGTTAAATCGAGTACTGTTAGACATGAAATAGGAAGTGTTTAACATAAATGGAAGACGAAAGGGGTACTCACCATTGTAGCTCCTGCTGGTCAATGATACGAGCCTCTTCTTGCAGTGGAAAACATACAGCCAACAAACACCGTGGAACCTAAAGGAATGAAATTAAACATTAACATTTAGCCTCAACCAACATTCACAGATACAACGCAACGCAAACTACACAAACGTAAATCTTTTTAAACACAATGAGTTGTACTTACCGTGTACGCTCTAGACGGTCCACTTGCAAGCAGAAAATAAAGATATTTCTGTTGATAATCGTCGTGTTTGTATCCGGTGTCTCGCTCAAGGCCATTGCGCCCACAGATTTGAATTTTGGCGAGAGTTCAGCCTATTGACGTCATTTCCGCGGTGTAATACCCGCATATCTGAAACGGCAAAGTTAAGAGTAGAGTTAAATAAAGTTTTTAGTCAACGCAATAATTTACAACCGTTGACCAGTCGAAATAATCGTCGAAATTTGGCGTCTGTGGCTGGAAGCAGACGCCGAGTTCGACATTCCTCCCAAACGCCACACTCCCTCGCTTTTCAGGGCTAAAAAAAAACAGTTGTAATTACCTTGTACGCTCTAGACGGTCAAGTTGCAAGCTGAAAACAAAAATATTTGCCTTGTTAGTCATCGTGTTACTAACCGCTGTGTCTTGTTTGCCAGAATTGCCGCTTTCCTACTTCCTGTTGCAAGCCACGCCCACGGATTATAATTTTGCCGTGAGTTCCGCCTATTGACGTCATGTCCGCGTCACATGACTGCGACGTAATATTATCTAAAACTGTTTGTGCGGTATTGTGTTGTTCTGTGCGGCATTGTGTTATTCTGTGCGGCGTCGTGTTGTTCTGTGCGGCGTCGTGTTGTTCAGTGCGACGTCGTGTTGTTCAGTGCGGCATGGTGTTGTTCAGTGCGGCATGGTGTTGTTCAGTGCGGCATGGTGTTGTTCAGTGCGGCATAATGTTGTTCAGTGCGGCATAATGTTGTTCGGTGCGGCATGGTGTTGTTCAGTGCGGCATGGTGTTGTTCAGTGCGGCATGGTGTTGTTCAGTGCGGCATAATGTTGTTCAGAGCGCCATAATGTTGTTCAGTGCGGCATGGTGTTGTTCAGTGCGGGATGGTGTTGTTCAGTGCAGGATGGTGTTGTTCAGTGCAGCGTAATGTTGTTCAGTGCGGCATGGTGTTGTTCAGTGCGGAATGGTGTTGTTCAGTGCGGCATGGTGTTGTTCAGTGCGGGATGGTGTTGTTCAGTGCGGGATGGTGTTGTTCAGTGCGGCATGGTGTTGCTCAGTGCGGCATGGTGTTGTTCAGTGCGGGATGGTGTTGTTCATTGCGGCATGGTGTTGTTCAGTGCGGCATGGTGTTGTTCAGTGCGGCATGGTGTTGTTCAGTGCGGCATAATGTTGTTCAGTGCGGCATGGTGTTGTTCAGTGCGGCATGGTGTTGTTCAGTGCGGGATGGTGTTGTTCAGTGCAGGATGGTGTTGTTCAGTGCGGCATGGTGTTGTTCAATGCGGGATCGTGTTGTTCAGTGCGGCATGGTGTTGTTCAGTGCGGCATGGTGTTGTTCAGTGCGGCATGGTGTTGTTCAGTGCGGCATGGTGTTGTTCAGTGCGGCATAATGTTGTTCAGTGCGGCATAATGTTGTTCAGTGCGGCATAATGTTGTTCAGTGCGGCATAATGTTGTTCAGTGCGGCATGGTGTTGTTCAGTGCGGCATGGTGTTGTTCAGTGCGGCATGGTGTTGTTCAGTGCGGCATGGTGTTGTTCAGTGCAGCATAATGTTGTTCAGTGCGGCATGGTGTTGTTCAGTGCGGCATGGTGTTGTTCAGTGCGGCATGGTGTTGTTCAGTGCGGCATGGTGTTGTTCAGTGCGGGATGGTGTTCAATGCGGGATCGTGTTGTTCAGTGCGGCATGGTGTTTTTCAGTGCGGCATGGTGTTGTTCAGTGCGGCATGGTGTTGTTCATTTCGGCATAATGTTGTTCAGTGCGGCATAATGTTGTTCAGTGCGGCATGGTGTTGTTCAGTGCGGGATGGTGTTGTTCAGTGCGTTATAATGTTGTTCAGTGCGGCATGGTGTTGTTCAGTGCGGCATGGTGTTGTTCAGTGCGGCATGGTGTTGTTCAGTGCGGCATAATGTTGTTTAGTGCGGCATGGTGTTGTTCAGTGCGGGATGGTGTTGTTCAGTGCGTTATAATGTTGTTCAGTGCGGCATGGTGTTGTTCAGTGCGGCATGGTGTTGTTCAGTGCGGCATGGTGTTGTTCATTTCGGCATAATGTTGTTTAGTGCGGCATGGTGTTGTTCAGTGCGTTATAATGTTCAGTGCGGCATGGTGTTGTTCAGTGCGGCATGGTGTTGTTCAGTGCGGCATGGTGTTGTTCAGTGCGGCATGGTGTTGTTCAGTGCGGCATAATGTTGTTCAGTGCGGCATAATGTTGTTCAGTGCGGCATGGTGTTGTTCAGTGCGGGATGGTGTTGTTCAGTGCGGGATGGTGTTGTTCAGTGCGGCATGGTGTTCAATGCGGAATGGTGTTGTTCAGTGCAGGATGGTGTTGTTCAGTGCGGCATGGTGTTGTTCAGTGCGGCATAATGTTGTTCAGTGCGGCATGGTGTTGTTCAGTGCGGCATGGTGTTGTTCAGTGCGGCATGGTGTGTTTCAGTGCGGCATAATGTTGTTCAGTGCGGCATGGTGTTGTTCAGTGCGGCATGGTGTTGTTCAGTGCGGCATAATGTTCAGTGCGGCATAATGTTGTTCAGTGCGGCATGGTGTTGTTCAGTGCGGGATGGTGTTGTTCAGTGCAGGATGGTGTTGTTCAGTGCGGCATGGTGTTCAGTGCGGGATGGTGTCTTTCAGTGCGGCATGGTGTCGTTCAGTGCGGCATGGTGTCTTTCAGTGCGGCATGGTGTCGTTCAGTGAGGCATGGTGTTGTTCAGTGCGGCATGGTGTTGTTTAGTGCGGCATGGTGTTGTTCAGTGCGGGATGGTGTTGTTCAGTGTGGCATGGTGTTCAGTGCGGCATGGTGTTGTTCAGTGCGGTATCGTGTTGTTCAGTGCGGTATCGTGTTTCTCAGTGCGGTATCGTGTTGTTCAGTGCAGTATCGTTGTGTTGTTCGTATTGTGTTTAACACTTAGCCTCTAACACTTAGCCTCTAACACTTAGCCTCTAGCATCTAGAAGGTAAATAAATAGGAAGGAAGGACTCACCGGTGACGCCTTCGCCCACGTCCAAGCGTTGTACTTTGTATTTTCATCCTTCTGACAGTGGAAAACATAGCCAACAAACACCGTGGAACCTAAACGAATGAAAGAAAACTATCATTTGGCCACAACCAACATTCACAGATACAACACAATGTGACGTGCGGGGTTGAGGTTAAAGGTTGAGTGAAGGGCCCTCGTTTTAAACTACTTTTTTGAAAAGGATTGGGAACAAGTAAGACGTATTTAATTTATTTAATGGGAAGTAGTAAGAGCTATATAATTTAATCTATGTATTATATTCTATTGTATTGTATTCTGTTGTATTCTTTTGGATTGTATTCACACTAACCCCACTAAAACTTCAGCCCACAAAAACTCGCCTCTGGCGCCTAGCCTCTGGCACTTAGCCTCTAACACTTAGCCTTTAACACTTAGCCTTTAACACTTAGCCTTTAACACTTAGCCTAGAAGGTGAATAAATAGGGTTAAAGGTTGAGTGAAGGGACCTCGTTTTAAACTACTTTTTTGAAAAGGAGTGGGAACAAGTAAGACGTATTTAATTTATTTAATGGGAAGTAGTAAGACTTATTAAATTTATTTAATCTACTTTTCTTCCCAGGCAAAATTTGATGTGCTGCAATTCCAAATTTCCAAAGTGAATGAAGGAATGAAGTCCTTTAAATTATGATTTTGTATAAATACTAGGCATTAACACAAAATCGACGGCACAAAATGGGCAGACTTTACTTGTTTGAAAAGGACTGGTTACAAGACAGACTTTTTTAATTTATTTAATGGGAAGAAGACTTATTTAGTTTAATTGATCTATTTTTGTTCCCTGGCAAAATTCGATTTGCTGCAATTCCAAATTTCCAAAGTGAATGAAGGAAAGAAGTCGTTTAAATTATGATTTTGTTTAAATACTAGGCATAGACACAAAATCTACGGCACAAAATGGGCAGACTTTACTTGTTTGAAGAGGACTGGTTACAAGACAGACTTTTCTGATTTATTTAATGGGAAGAAGACTTATTTAGTTTATTTAATCTATTTTTGTTCCCTGGCAAAATTGGATTTGCTGAAATTGTATTTTGCCAAATCTTGCCTTGAGACCTGATAGGAAGTATTAAACGCTTAGTTAAATCAATACAAGTTGGTAATAAGAGCGAGTAATGTTGGTTGAACCGATGAATGAAGGTTGAAAGCAATTTAAATTATGACTTTGTATAAATACTAGATATTAACAGAACATCTACTGCGCGAAATGGGCAGAGTTTACTTGTTTGAGAAGGAGTGGCTTATTCAAAACTAAGATTTATTTAATCTGTTTGTTCCCAGGCAAAATTGGATGTGATGCAATTCCAAATTTCACCACATGATGGTGCCCAATTTTGACTTCATAGGACATATTAAACACTTAGCTTGTTATTATGTTCAAGGTAATCAGATTTGTTTATTATTCTAATGGCCTCTTCAAAACTATTCTGGATTACTACTTTGGATCTATTCTACATTACTTGGCAACAACATACTCTGTAACAGATTAGGCAGTATAATCATATCTGTTAACTTGAGAGTGCCCACACTCAATCTACTTATCGTGATGTGTTAAATCAATTACTGTTAGACATTATTTGTCTGATAATCTACCAAATCTTTGAATTGAAGAATTTGTGATTTAATTAATAGCTTGTTCAGGGTAATCAGACTTGTATATAATTCTAATGGCCTTCTTTTGAAAACTATTCTGAATTACAACTTTGGATCTTATATTACTTTGCAACAATCTACTCCGTGACAGATTAGGCAGTATAATCACATATGTTAACTTCAGTGCCCACACTGTATTTATTTATGGTTATTTGTTAAATCAAGTACTGTTAGACATGAAATAGGAAGTGTTTAACATAAATGTTATGGCTACTCACCATTGTAGCTCGCTCCTGGTCAATGATACGAGCCTCTTCTTGCAGTGGAAAACTTGCAGCCAACAAACACCGTGGAACCTAAAGGAATGAAATTAAACATTAACATTTCGCCTCGACCAATTTTCACACGTGCAACGCAACGCGGCTACACTTCTGCTATTACAAACGTAAATCTCCTTAAACACAATGAGTGTTACTTACCGTGTACGCTCTAGACGGTCCAGTTGCAAGCAGAAAATAAAGATATTTCTGTTGATAATCGTCGCTGCTCAGTGGCTCACGGCCATCGCGCCAACAGATTTGAATCGGAGGTTCGGGCAATTACGTCATATCCGCGGCACATGACTGCGACGTAATACCCGCTTATCTGAAACGGCAGTTAAAAGTAGAGTTACATCAAGTTTTCTTGGAACCTAAACGAATGAAAGAAAACTATCATTTGGCCACAACCAACATTCACAGATACAACACAACGTGCGGGGTTGAGGTTAAAGATTGAGTGAAGGGCCCTCGTTTTAAACTACTGTTTTGAAAAGGAGTGGGAACAAGTAAGACATATTTAATTTATTTAATGGGAAGTAGTAAGACTTATTAAATTTATTTAATCTACTTTTCTTCCCAGGCAAAATTTGATGTGCTGCAATTCCAAATTTCCAAAGTGAATGAAGGAATGAAGTCCTTTAAATTATGATTTTGTATAAATACTAGGCATTAACACAAAATCGACGGCACAAAATGGGCAGACTTTACTTGTTTGAAAAGGACTGGTTACAAGACAGACTTTTTTAATTTATTTAATGGGAAGAAGACTTATTTAGTTTAATTGATCTATTTTTGTTCCCTGGCAAAATTCGATTTGCTGCAATTCCAAATTTCCAAAGTGAATGAAGGAAAGAAGTCGTTTAAATTATGATTTTGTTTAAATACTAGGCATAGACACAAAATCTACGGCACAAAATGGGCAGACTTTACTTGTTTGAAGAGGACTGGTTACAAGACAGACTTTTCTGATTTATTTAATGGGAAGAGGACTTATTTAGTTTATTTAATCTATTTTTGTTCCCTGGCAAAATTGGATTTGCTGAAATTGTATTTTGCCAAATCTTGCCTTGAGACCTGATAGGAAGTATTAAACGCTTAGTTAAATCAATACAAGTTGGTAATAAGAGCGAGTAATGTTGGTTGAACCGATGAATGAAGGTTGAAAGCAATTTAAATTATGACTTTGTATAAATACTAGATATTAACAGAACATCTACTGCGCGAAATGGGCAGAGTTTACTTGTTTGAGAAGGAGTGGCTTATTCAAAACTAAGATTTATTTAATCTGTTTGTTCCCAGGCAAAATTGGATGTGATGCAATTCCAAATTTCACCACATGATGGTGCCCAATTTTGACTTCATAGGACATATTAAACACTTAGCTTGTTATTATGTTCAAGGTAATCAGATTTGTTTATTATTCTAATGGCCTCTTCAAAACTATTCTGGATTACTACTTTGGATCTATTCTACATTACTTGGCAACAACATACTCTGTAACAGATTAGGCAGTATAATCATATCTGTTAACTTGAGAGTGCCCACACTCAATCTACTTATCGTGATGTGTTAAATCAATTACTGTTAGACATTATTTGTCTGATAATCTACCAAATCTTTGAATTGAAGAATTTGTGATTTAATTAATAGCTTGTTCAGGGTAATCAGACTTGTATATAATTCTAATGGCCTTCTTTTGAAAACTATTCTGAATTACAACTTTGGATCTTATATTACTTTGCAACAATCTACTCCGTGACAGATTAGGCAGTATAATCACATATGTTAACTTCAGTGCCCACACTGTATTTATTTATGGTTATTTGTTAAATCAAGTACTGTTAGACATGAAATAGGAAGTGTTTAACATAAATGTTATGGCTACTCACCATTGTAGCTCGCTCCTGGTCAATGATACGAGCCTCTTCTTGCAGTGGAAAACTTGCAGCCAACAAACACCGTGGAACCTAAAGGAATGAAATTAAACATTAACATTTCGCCTCGACCAATTTTCACACGTACAACGCAACGCGGCTACACTTCTGCTATTACAAACGTAAATCTCCTTAAACACAATGAGTGTTACTTACCGTGTACGCTCTAGACGGTCCAGTTGCAAGCAGAAAATAAAGATATTTCTGTTGATAATCGTCGCTGCTCAGTGGCTCACGGCCATCGCGCCAACAGATTTGAATCGGAGGTTCGGGCAATTACGTCATATCCGCGGCACATGACTGCGACGTAATACCCGCTTATCTGAAACGGCAGTTAAAAGTAGAGTTACATCAAGTTTTCTTGGAACCTAAACGAATGAAAGAAAACTATCATTTGGCCACAACCAACATTCACAGATACAACACAACGTGCGGGGTTGAGGTTAAAGGTTGAGTGAAGGGCCCTCGTTTTAAACTACTGTTTTGAAAAGGAGTGGGAACAAGTAAGACATATTTAATTTATTTAATGGGAAGTAGTAAGACTTATTAAATTTATTTAATCTACTTTTCTTCCCAGGCAAAATTTGATGTGCTGCAATTCCAAATTTCCAAAGTGAATGAAGGAATGAAGTCCTTTAAATTATGATTTTGTATAAATACTAGGCATTAACACAAAATCGACGGCACAAAATGGGCAGACTTTACTTGTTTGAAAAGGACTGGTTACAAGACAGACTTTTTTAATTTATTTAATGGGAAGAAGACTTATTTAGTTTAATTGATCTATTTTTGTTCCCTGGCAAAATTCGATTTGCTGCAATTCCAAATTTCCAAAGTGAATGAAGGAAAGAAGTCGTTTAAATTATGATTTTGTTTAAATACTAGGCATAGACACAAAATCTACGGCACAAAATGGGCAGACTTTACTTGTTTGAAGAGGACTGGTTACAAGACAGACTTTTCTGATTTATTTAATGGGAAGAGGACTTATTTAGTTTATTTAATCTATTTTTGTTCCCTGGCAAAATTGGATTTGCTGAAATTGTATTTTGCCAAATCTCGATTTGAGACCTGATAGGAAGTATTAAACGCTTAGTTAAATCAATACAAGTTGGTAATAAGAGCGAGTAATGTTGGTTGAACCGATGAATGAAGGTTGAAAGCAATTTAAATTATGACTTTGTATAAATACTAGATATTAACAGAACATCTACTGCGCAAAATGGGCAGAGTTTACTTGTTTGAGAAGGAGTGGCTTATTCAAAACTAAGATTTATGTAATCTGTTTGTTCCCAGGCAAAATTGGATGTGATGCAATTCCAAATTTCACCACATGATGGTGCCCAATTTTGACTTCATAGGACATATTAAACACTTAGCTTGTTATTATGTTCAAGGTAATCAGATTTGTTTATCATTCTAATGGCCTCTTCAAAACTATTCTGGATTACTACTTTGGATCTATTCTACATTACTTGGCAACAACATACTCTGTAACAGATTAGGCAGTATAATCACATATGTTAACTTGAGAGTGCCCACACTCAATCTACTTATCGTGATGTGTTAAATCAATTACTGTTAGACATTATTTGTCTGATAATCTACCAAATCTTTGAATTGAAGAATTTGTGATTTAATTAATAGCTTGTTCAGGGTAATCAGACTTGTATATAATTCTAATGGCCTTCTTTTGAAAACTATTCTGAATTACAACTTTGGATCTTATATTACTTTGCAACAATCTACTCGGTGACAGATTAGGCAGTATAATCACATATGTTAACTTCAGTGCCCACACTGTATTTATTTATGGTTATTTGTTAAATCAAGTACTGTTAGACATGAAATAGGAAGTGTTTAACATAAATGTTATGGCTACTCACCATTGTAGCTCGCTCCTGGTCAATGATATGAGCCTCTTCTTGCAGTGGAAAACTTGCAGCCAACAAACACCGTGGAACCTAAAGGAATGAAATTAAACATTAACATTTCGCCCGGACCAACATTCACACGTACAACGCAACGCGGCTACACTTCTGCTATTACAAACGTAAATCTCCTTAAACACAACGAGTGTTACTTACCGTGTACGCTCTAGGCAAAATTGGATGTGATGCAATTCCAAATCTATCTGAAACGGCAGTTAAAAGTAGAGTTACATCAAGTTTTCTTTTTTAATCAACACAATCATTTACAACCGTTGACCAGAAAGAATCGTCGAAATTCGACGTCCCCCACAAACGCCACGCTCACTCGCTTTTCAGGGCAACAAAAGTACTTCTTTTTAAAAACGATGAGTTGTACTTACCGTGTACGCTCTGGACGGTCCAGTTGCAAGCAGAAAATAAAAATATTTCTCTTGTTAGTCGTATGTTACCATCCGCTGTGTCTTTGTCAACATCGCCGCCATTTTCCTACTTCCTGCTGCGAGCCACGCCCACGGATTTAAATTTGGGCGGAAGCTCTTTCCATTGGCGTCGTTTTCGCGTATAGCAAATCCGATTGGTTGGGAAGGGGGCACGGTTATGCAGCCGAGGGGTCCTGTGATCGGTGGGATGTAAAGTAGGCGTCGACGTCACGTCCGCGTCACGTGACCACGACGTGGCAGACGTCATATAGCAACTGCTGTTTTGTTTAGTAGACTTACAGTTGTTATGCATTGACATAATGGCGCACACACCAAATAGATTTAAATAAATTAAATAATTCTTCTGCCCACTCTCTTTTAAACAAGTTAACTCTCCCCGCGGATTTGAATTCCGGCGAAAGTTACGCCCATCGACGTCACGTATGTCACGTGACCACGACGTGGCAGATGTCATATAGCAACCGCTGTTTTGTTTAGTAGATTTACAGTTGTTATGCATTGGCATAATGGTGTGCACTCAAAATAGATTTAAATAAATTAAATATTTCTTCTGCCTACTCCCTTTTAAACAAGTTAACTCTGCCCACGTCCATTGACGTCTTGTCTGCGTCACGTGACCACGACGTAGCGACGTCATATAGTAACCGCTGTTTTGACCAGTAGACTTAGTTATTATGCGTTGACATAATGGCGCACTGGTTAGCATGGCCACCTCTTAAGCATGATGATGCGGGTTCGACGCCTGATCAATGTTAGCATGGAGTGAGCTGAAGTGCATGGCGCTGAAGATTTGAATCTTTGAAATGCGCTGAGGTCTGACATATCAGGCAGAATGGTTTGCCATCACGTTCAACAAAAAATAGAAACTTTCCCACTCTGATTAAAACGTCCTGTGTTCATCTACGTATTTTCGTTTTGCTGTGCATCTTTTCCCTGCCATTTCGAGAGCCCAATTGACACTCATAGTTTAAAGAAATGTGTTTGCCCATCCTACTTTGTGGAATTTCACCACATGCGCTTTTGACCAAAATACCAAATTGAACTCAAGTGAAGCCAACACGCACAACCCCCCCCCCCCCCCCACACACACACACACACACAAATGTTGATATGAACATAAAAGAGCCGCATGCGGTTCGGGAGTTGCGGCTTGGCCAAACCTGTACTATACAACTTTATTTGTATAAAATTTTCACAACAGCTGTCACACAAACAAAGCGGGAAAAACCGAAGACGTGCGTGTTCCGCCCACGCTGGATTTATTTGCACCTTTGAAAAGACACCGTATTGCCGCAGATGTGGCAAAGAGTACTTTTGGGCATCTGAGACGGAAGGATGTCCAAAGCATCACGTCACCTGCTCTGGTAGGCATGGTGGTGGGACGTTGAGGTCAACCGCTTTGGGGTTGGCTGAATCTTTGATCGCAGGATGCCACACACTTGAAGACAGAAGCAGAAAAGCAGAGCTAAATGCAAAATGTACTCACCGGTGACTCCAATTTTTTTCCCCCCTGAAGAAACAGCTGGACGGGTGGCCCCGGCTGGCCAGTGGGACTCTTGTTATTCTGACCCTTTTTAGTGCGCGTTTGGGGCAACAACCGTTTTTTGTGGCGCTCTCTTCTGGTTCAAAAGTGCCCTGCATGTGAATTTGCTTTTCCTGCCTTCTGATTGGATGAGCGCCGGTGTGACGCGGTGCCTCTGTCACCGTGGCGGGGGGTATACGTTGGCATCGGAGCGTCTGCCAACGTCTGAGACCGGCTGGCAGTGTATCGGAGGTGTCGAGTGCCGTGCCGCTGGAGCTCACTCACCAGCTGGTGTTAGGGCCACAGAATGAAGGCCAAGGAGAAGAATAGAAAGAGAAACAGAAACTTCTCCTCCAATTGTTTGATTTGTCTCTTCTGAGCTTCGATGAATTCTTTCAGCTCTTTGTTCCTCTAGGACGGACAAATGGAAAGTGGCATTCAAAAGCCAGTAAGCGTGCAAGTAAGTGCCGGGCTGGCTTTGGGCCCTTACCTGTTGCGCGCTGTGCAGCAGATCCATTCTCTCTTGGAGGATGCAAGCGTCGCGCTCCCTCAACTCGCACATCAGGGCTCGCTTCCATTGGTCCACGGCGCTCCTAAGCTCTTCTCTCTGATCCGCCGTCAGCACGTCATTCACGCCAGCGTGGCTGGCTTTTTCGCCGTCCGTGGCGGGGCAGTCCCGCTGCGGTAGCGCCTCGTACAACATGGCCTCCAGCTCCAGGATCCTCTGGGCCGCAATCCTCGTCCATCAGTGGTCCGGCGGGAGATTTGAGGGCGGCTTACCTTATGAGCCTGGTCCATGGAACACTTCCTGAAGTCCAACTCTTCATCCAGGTAGCCCTTCTGCTTGCAGAACATATCCTAGCACAGCTCAAGGTCAGAATTGTTGGGGCACATTGCCGGAGTTCCCCTTGGCTGATGTCGCGTGTCTGTCTACCTTCTCACTTTCAATGTCCAACATCTTCTGTTGAAGTGCTGACTTGGTCACTTTGATGTATTCTAACCACTGAGGAAAGGCTGCTGTCACATAAGCAGAATGCGAGAGCGTGCGTGGACGTGCGCGTTACCTTCTCGGCTAGGGTGAGAAGGGTCCTGGCGTGAATCACTACCACCTGCTCCTCGTTGGTGAGATTCTGCAAGAGCCCAAAGGCACAGCGTCAACAAGCTTCTTTCAGCGCAAAGCCTTCCAAAAGTCACATTTGAGCCGCCGAGTCTCGTGGAGTGCGAACATAAGGAGTTCGACATACACTTACGGCGTTATAGCCCAGGATGTCCAGCTTCTTCATCAGATCACTGATGACGATGTCCGGGGGAAAGGCGCAAGGAGCAATGTAAGGTGTTCTGGGACCTCGGGTTCAAAGTCAAAGTCAAAGTCAAAGTCAGCTTTATTGTCAATTTCTCCACATGCCAAAGACACACAAAGAAACCGAAATTTCGTACCCCCCTATCCCACGGTGACAAGACATGGCTCACAACAGACAAACATTAAACAAGTATAACAAAAGCGTGCCGAATAAATAATGAATAAATAACACAACAATAAATAAATAAATAAATAATTAAGAGGAGCACAAAAAGAAAAAAACAAAAAAGAGCAAGTGCGCGTACAGCAGACATTCCCGAAAATAGCGCAACAGTGCCGCACGCTACGCAGAAGGGGGTAGCGAGTTCAGGGCCCTAACAGCCTGGAGGAAGAAGCTGTCGGCGAGTCTGGTGGTGCGGGAGCGCAGGCTCCTGTACCTCTTCCCAGAGGGCAGAAGGTCAAACAAAGAGTGAGCCGGGTGACTCACATCTCTGGCAATCGAGGTTGCCTTGCGGGTGAGATGGGAGGTGTAAATGTCCTTCAGGGAGGGAAGCGAAGCACCAATAATCTTACCAGCCGTATTCACTATGCGCTGCAGGGCCTTCAAGTTCTGTTCAGTGCAGTTACCACCCCAGACAGCGATGCAACTGGTGAGGACGCTCTCAATGGTGCCACGGTAGAATGTAGACAGGACTGCCTGAGGAGCACATGCACGCCTGAGCTTCCGCAGGAAGTACAGGCGGCGCTGAGCTTTCTTTGCCAGTGACGAGGTGTTCGCGGACCAGGAGAGGTCCTCACTGATGTGCACCCCCAGGAACTTGGTGCAGCTCACCCTCTCCACCACAGCACCGTCGATGATCAGCGGCAGGTGTGTTTTGTGACCCTTCCGGAAGTCAACAATGATTTCCTTGGTCTTACCGACGTTCAGCAGGAGGTTGTTGTCCCTGCACCACGTGGTCAGAAGGTCAACTTCTGACCTGTACCGAGTCTCGTCGCCCTTCGTGATGAGACCCACCAGAGTCGTGTCGTCAGCAAACTTCACTATGCGGTTGTCGCTGTAGGTCGCAGTGCAGTCATGCGTCAGCAGGGTGAAGAGCAATGGACTGAGCACGCAGCCCTGGGGGGCCCCTGTGCTCAGCGTGATGCTGGCGGAGATTTTGTCGCCAACACGCACCACCTGAGGCCTCTGACAGAGGAAGTCCAGTATCCAGTTGCAGAGGGAGGTACTGAGGCCCAGCTCGTCGAGTTTGGAGATGAGTCGCTGCGGCACAATGGTGTTGAAGGCAGAGCTGAAGTCCACAAACAGCAACCTCACATATGAGTCCTTTCTCTCCAGGTGGGTGAGGGCCGAGTGGAGGGCAGAGCAGATGGCATCCTCAGAGGACCGCTTGGCACGGTACGCAAACTGGAAAGGGTCAATGGTGGGGGGGAGAACGGACTTGATGTGCTCCAAGACCAGCCGCTCAAAGCACTTCATGATGATGGGCGTCAGTGCCACAGGGCAGTAGTCATTGAAGCAGGACGGTGCAGGTTTCTTCGGCACAGGAACGATGGTGGCAGCCTTGAAACACGAGGGGACGATGGCCTGCTGCAGGGAAACGTTAAAGATGTCCGTGAAGACACCCGACAGCTCCCCAGCGCAGTCCTTCAGCGCTCGACCCGGGATGTTGTCAGGGCCCGCCGCCTTACGGGTGTCAATAGCGGCAAGCGCCCTCCTCACACCGTCGGCAGAGAGGCGCAGGGGCTGCTCGTGTGGGGGGGGAGTGGTCTTCAGCGGGCAAGTGCCGTTCTGGGCGTCGAAGCGAGCAAAGAAGCGGTTCAGATCGTTCAGCAGACGGACGTCGCCCTCACAGCTCCTCGGCGCGGGCTTGTAGTCCGTGATGGTCTGAATGCCCCGCCAAAGGCTACGTGCGTCCTTGCTGTCCTTGAAGTGGGTGGAGACCTTGCACGAGAACGCCTTCTTCGCTTCTTTGATGCCTCGGGACAGGTCGGCCCTCGCTGTCCTCAAGCCAGCCTCATCCCCTGCTCTGAAAGCCTTGTCCCTGGCCCTCAACAGTCTGAGGACAGCCCCCGTCAGCCACGGCTTCCAGTTCGCGCGAGTGACGACGGATTTCGAGCAAGTCACATCATCGATGCACTTCGTGATGTAAGAGGTAACAGAGTCAGTATATTCCTCTATGTCCGTCCAATCGTTGTAGGTGGCTGCCTGCTTAAACAAGTCCCAGTCAGTGGTGTCGAAGCAGTCAGGGTTAAGGTTAGGGTTGCGAGGGACGCCTTACGTACGCTCACGCCCTCGGCCTCGCAGTAGATCTGCAAAGGGCTGAGGCCGTCTGGGAAACGGACTTGCAGAAACTTCAAGACGGGGGAGCGCCACTCCCTCTCCTGAAAGGCAGAGGCATGCATCCGTCCGTCCGTCCGTCCGTCCGTCACATCTCTGGCCTCAACACGCTTGTGCGAGTCTTCCCACCTCCAGCTCCAGGATGCGGAACTCAAGCAGTTCGTTTTGGTCTCGGATATCCTGGATGTGCTCTTTCAGACGCGCTTCTTCCGCCTCCATCCGCCTGACCTGAAAAGACAGTCAGACCTCATCTGCGGGGCTTCCCGACAGGTGTGACGCCAAGCGACTCCGCCCAGCGCCTTTCTTTCCGTCACCTTTTCGGCCAACTGCTGATTGCTCTGATGCAGCAGCTGCTTCTCCTCCACCCACTTGACATTCTAGAAGAGACAAACGCGTGGACAGCTTTGGAATGTTGTGTCATTTTCATCCACAAATTCTTTGGTTGACTGGAAAATGACATTTGCTTTTCTCCGCATTTTCCCAGCCACGTTCGGGGGGGGGTTGGTCGGTCCAGTAATGCCAGACGGATGAGTGACTGAAGAATGTAGCTATTTTGTCTGAGAAAAAGGTGTGCTCATTGATGAGCTTACCTGTCCTTGTTGCTTCAGCGCTGACTCCAGATCTGCTACTCTGCTTTGATAGTGACCCATTTCTACCATCAGCTTTTCTCTGGTCTGAAAGGAGGAGGAGGGAGGCTCCTCCTCCTCCTTTCAGACCAGAGAACACCCGAGGCTGGGTGAGAACGGGGAGGCTGCGACCCGGCCGGGGGTTGCGGGAAGGGGCGCCACCTTGATCTCCTTCTCGGCGTCGTAGTCCCCTTCGCTGGTCTGGGCTAGCAGAGCGTAGGCTCGTTGCAGCGCTTGATATTCTTGCGTCAGCTGGCGGTAGCGAAGCTCCGCCTCTTCATGCACACACCAATGCAACACAGCACTAGTACCAGAATCAGTCAGACCGGCGACAAAGCACCCGCGACGCAAAGACGAGTCCGATTCCAGGCTGAAGAGGAATGTTTGGTGCCAATACGCTGGCAGAAATGGCGGGCTACCTCTTCGGGTTCCGTGTCGGGGGTTCTGTCGGTGTGAAAAGACAAGGACGATCCGTCCGAGTCCACCAACACGTCTTCGTCGTAGCCGTAAAATGTTTCGATGACCTGCGGGCGCGGAAGCAAACATCTCTCTGAACAAACTGAAGCGACACCTCACGATGAATCGACGAGAGGAACGATAGCGAGAAAAAGGCCATTTCATCTTGCGCAACACCAAGCAGCCGCAAACAAACAGACTCACCTTGCAGGACCTCACGCTTTGTTCCTCCTCAGAGATTCTCGACGTCGGTATCGTAGCAGCAAATCTCTCTCCTGTCGACACAAATAATCCGCCTTTGAGATTCTTTGGATGCAAAGGGAACGAACGGCTCCGGCGCAGAAACAAACGCGACTCACAATGACATTTCTGACATGAGCTCCTGTCTCCAGAGCCTGAAAAACACGTCACCGGCGATTATTGGAGGGACGCTCGTCTTTTCCAAAAGTGACAACTACAGGGTGTGTCAGGATTTTCCAGATTATCTTTATCGTATCATTGTGTTGCTTTGACTTTGACTGCGACCTGTAATAAATAATATTATTTATCCCTTATTTATCCCTATCGCTTATCCCTTCCTACACAAAGTCGTAAAACACCCCTTGCTATGTTTTGACTAGAGGTCAAGGGCTTCCTCTATTCAATCCACTCTTACACCCACCCTGTTTCTCTTAATTAAAATGCTCGTGCAGGAGCCGAGAGTCAGACTTCATTCGTACAACGGATGGACTCTCCACCTGCAGGTGTCCAAAAGAACTTACTTGTCTCCCGTGTGGTTCTTGCAAAATAAGTTGGAGCGAGCGCAACTCTAACAGGGTGCATTTTGCCACTAGCTGCCTACGGACAATGACGTCGCGCTCGCGGCTCATGGTTGATGGGCTGAGCAGCCGGGCAAGTCCGTCGTTTTCAGCGCACAGCGAGTGGCAAAGGCGCTGACAAAACGGGAGCTTTGAGCTGCTGAAAACGGCAAAACAAGTCTAAAGCGTGTTCAAACGCGTGCGCACAATGCTCCTGCTTGAAAGGTCGGAATTTAAGGGGCCAATTTTTTGGATGGCGGCCGCCGGCCAAGCTTTGGACGGAAAAGGTTTCCTGGCGACAGCGAGCGAGCGCGGCGCTGCCGTACGTGCACCGAGTCGCCTGCCTGAAGACCTTGGACAAGTCGTCGATGATGTGCCGCTGCTCCACAACTTGAAGGAACTCCATTTCACCGTCCTGCTGGCCGCAACCGCGGTCCAGGTCATTGAGCGAACTAGGCCTTCTCTGTGGAACACAAATGCAGTGGACTCTGTTGGCACGCCGCCGTTGTCCGCGTCGACTTACCAAGCTTGCCATCTCCTCGTTCTCCTGGGTGACAAAGCGCACTTTGTTTTCAAGGCGACACAGCACCAGCGAGAGTTCTTCATTCTTCCTGCTCAGGCGTTTGTTTTTGTACAGGAGTGGCAGAAACTGGCTTTCTGTTTCTCAGTCGCTTTAGCTGCAAGCATGAAGTGCGGGATGTGAAAGACGCACAACACGCGGGCCAGAACGTATCCATTCCTTTTGCATCGGTTTGAACGGAATCGTGGCTTTGGCTCCCAATAAAAGACATCTACCAGGCAACCGACTCGCCGCGCCGCTCAACTAATAAGCAAGCGCAATGGGTGCCTCGCTGGATGGCGCGCATCAAACGTAGCGCAAACCTTCAAGCGTGCCGTCAATAAATTACCAGTTCATTGCGCTCTTCAGAAAGCAGGGCGTTTCGATCCTCCAGTTTCCTGATGACTGCGCTGAGCTCAGCGATTTTCAGATGAAACCGTCGCGTGTCCCGATCCTCCTGAGACTGAAAACGCCCCGCAACACACACACACAAGCACTCGTTCAAAGTTCAAAACTGTTTTTGTGCTACCTTCCTCCAGCAACGAACTAAGTCATGCGTACTGCAAGTGTGTGCTGAGGTGGCTTACGCAATGAAGAGGATTGCTAGTAGCGGCGTTGACCCCACTTCCAGGGTAGTTTAGGCCCGCCCTTTGGGAATCCCTCAGGGCAGCGATCTGCTGCTCGGCAGCCTGAGTCTGCAGCTGAAGGCGGTGGACGTGGCCGGCCCCAGGGCTTCATCCAAAACACTAACCGCTCTGTCTTTCAGCTTGATCTCATCCGTCTGGATGTACAAACGGGGAGCGCTCAGGCAGGCGGGCAAACTCATTTGCCAGAATTGTGACAAAAACAAAGAGAGCAACCGGCCAATTTTTTTCTTGAATCGACTAGAACACCTTTGCTGTGACAAAAGCGAAGCGAGCAACCGGACATTTTCTTCTTGTGAAATAGAATAGAATAGAATGCCTTAGGTGTCATTGCACTGCAGGTATACAACGAAATTGGGAACATAGCCACGCACCGCGCATCTGATCAGTCCTACCAGTCGGCGGATCTCCCTCTCGCAGTCTCTCTTGGTTCGGCTCAGCTCCTCCCGATGCTGGTGATGAGCCGATCGGAGCTCGGCCGCTCGGGACTGCCAGGCCTGCTGGGCCGCTGCCAGGGCTTCTTCCGCGCTCCTGGTGGAGGCGACACCGCTCGGTCTCCCGACACCGCCGCGTCTCCTCCACCTCCGCCAGCAAAGCGCCCCCCCTCCTCACCTGAGCAGACATTGCGCCACACCGGGCCGTTGAGACCGCAACGGAGCGCCGCGACGCTTACTGGGGACAAGCTACACAATACGGTAGCGGCCGCATCGAAGCCCGACGTGGCGTGCGGATAGTCAGACACGGATAGAGCGGATCACCTTGTCCATGGAGCCGTCCCTCAGGCTGAGGACCAAGGCATTCAGTCGCTGGATCTCTCCATCTTTGATTTTGATCACTCTCATCAGCTCCATTTCATGCTGCCGCAGTAATGTCTCCCTGGTAATGGCTAACTCTTTCTGCTTCTCCTCATGGAGTTTGCTTTTGAGTTCCGTCATGGCGGCGGTGGCACGGTGGTGCTCCGCCCGCAGGTCCTGACTTCTCTCTCTCTCCAGACAGCTGACCTGACATGACTTAGACTTAGACAAACTTTATTGTCATCTTGTCTGCACATGGTGCATACAAAACGAAATTCCGTTGCATACGTCTTACAACAAAGTAGTGATATTGCAGTTGAATAGAAGTAACATATCCTATGAAAATATATATATATACATATATACTATATATATATATATATATATATATATTAAAAATAAGTATAAAGTGCAGCAGTGATAATTATGCAATAGTGCAAGTAGGCAAAACAGTATTCAAGAGTGTGCAGAGGAATGCTAAACCATGTATTAAACTTCTATTTAAAGGGTTTATACAAGTTCAGTAAAGTTGGTAGTGCGAGATAGTGCAAGATAGAGGTCCGTAGTGTCATAAAGTACAGTTCTGTGAATGTGTGATGCAGAGTTCAGTTTAGAGCTCAACAGTTCTAGTGTTCAACAGTCTGATGACAGCAGGGAAAAAGCTGTTGCAGAACCTGGTGGACCTGCAGCGGATGCTGCAAACCTCTTCCCAGAGGGCAGCAGGGAGAACAGTCCATGGTGGGGGTGTGATGGGTCATTGATAATGTTACGGGCACGGGACATGCAGCGCTGAGATGAAATGTCCTGAATGGAGGGAAGAGGAGCCCCTATGATCCTCTCTGCTGTCCTCACCACTCTCCTCACGTTCTTCCAATCGGAGGCGGTGCAGCCTCCACACCACACAGAGAGACAGCTTGTCAGAATGCTCTCTATGGTGCTCCTGTAGAACGTCCTCATGATGGGTGGGGGCAGGTGGGCTCTCCTCATCCTCCGCAGGAAGTACAAGCGCTTCTGTGCCCTCTTGACCAGTGCCGTAGTGTTCATAGTCCAGGTGAGGTCTTCTGTGATGTGGACCCCCAGGAATTTGGTGGTGCTGACCACCTCCACAGCTGAGCTGTTGATGATCAGTGGAGCGTGGTGAGGCTGTTTTTTCCTGAAGTCGACGATGATCTCCTTCATCTTCTCCTCATTCAGGATCAGGCTGTTTTCTCTGCACCAGCCCACCAGCTGCTCCACCTCCTCTCTGTAGTCCAGGTCGTTGTTGTCTCTGATGAGCCCCACCACCGTTGTGTCGTCTGCTGACTTCATGATGTGATTGGTGGTGAACCTGAGGACGCAGTCGTGTGTCATCAGGGTGCACAGCAGGGGGCTCAGGACGCAGCCCTGAAGGGAGCCTGTGCTGAGGGTGATGACATCAGAGGTGTTCTGTCCGACCCGGACTGACTGAGGTCTGTTGGTGAGGAAGTCTAGCAGCCAGTTGCGAAGGGGGGTGTTGAAGCCCAGGTGTTCCAATTTTCCTACCAGATGCTGTGGGATGATGGTGTTAAACGCTGAGCTGAAGTCCAGGAACAGCCTCCGCACATGGGTGTTCTTCTCCTCCAGGTGAGCCAGGCTCAGGTGAAGAACGGAGGAGATGGCGTCCTGAGTGGAGCGGTTTTGCCGGTCGGCAAACTGGAACGGGTCAAATAATAGGGGGAGTCTGGAAACGATGTGACCTTTAAGCAGCCTTTCGAAGCACTTCATCATAACCGGAGTCAGTGCAACAGGCCGGTAATCATTAAATGAGGTGATTTGAGGTTTCTTCGGCACCGGAATGATGGAGGCAGTCTTAAAGCACGCCGGCACTGTGGCTTGGCCCAGCGAGGTGTTAAAAATGTCTGTGATGACCCCAGCCAGATGACTTGCACATTCCCTGAACACACGCCCAGGAATGTTGTCGGGGCCAGGGGCCTTACAGGGGTTGACTCTCCTCAGGGTCTTCAACACATCGGCGGAGTCAAGGCAGAGTACCTCCTCTTCCTGATGGGGGACAGTTTTAACTGCTGGAGTGCCGTTTAGTGCCTCGAACCTCCCAAAGAAGTTATTTAGACCATTTAGAAAGTCAGCATCAACTACACCCACCGGGGGGGGGGAGGGTGAGTTGTAGTCTGTAATCGCCCGTATGCCTTGCCACATACTCCTGATGTTTTTGACGTCGTGGAAACGATCCTGAAATTTTCGACTGCGGTCTCGCTTCGCTATCCTGATGGCACGGTTCAAGTTGGCTCTCGCTGTCCTCAGTGTCTCCTTGTCGCCAGACTTGAAGGCAGAGTTCCGCGCTCGTAGCGTTTGACGTACCTCCTCAGTCATCCAGGGTCGTTGGTTGCCCCGGGTGATGATATTCTTAGTGGTGCTGACGTCCTCGGTGCATTTGTTGATGTAGGCTGACACAGTCATGGCACACGCATGTCTAATCTACATCGGGAAAACTGGGAGGGAGGGAGGCAGGCAGGGAGGCAGGCAGGGAGGCAGGCAGTGTCTGTCTGTTGAGGTTTTCACCTTGTTCTTCTCCTGCTGAAGTTCTAACTGGACGTCCATCAGTTTGGTTCTCAGCTCGTCATTGGCGGCCTGAAGGGCGTCCGTTCGCTCCGCCTTGGCCCGCCCTGCCGGAGCTCGTTTGGACATCTCTTACTCGAGTCTCGCCCGGTCGTCAGTCAGAGATCACAACATTTGTACCTGGAGAGCACAAACGCAGCGCTGTTTTCCACTGGCTTCGAACTCAACTTCAATCGGTACCGTAACTTACAACATCATAAACATAGAACTAGCTTGACTTATTCATTGAATAAATGCATTTGGTTCTTCAAAACTGCATCACGCAACATAGCGTGACCGAGACGGCCGTTATCCACCTGCGTGAAGTTATTTGGTGAAATGAATGAGATGTTTAAGACACCATCGTTCTGTCTCTATGTAGATGAAGGTAAATAATCGATTGCTGAAGGTCCAAAGGTGTTGTGATAAACAAATAAACATATTAGTGATTAGTGACATATTTGTGATAAACATATTAGGCAGGATAATCACATATGTTAACGTGACTGCCCACACTGTATTTATTTATGGTTATTTGTTAAATCGAGTACTGTTAGACATGAAATAGGAAGTGTTTAACATAAATGGAAGACGAAAGGGGTACTCACCATTGTAGCTCCTGCTGGTCAATGATACGAGCCTCTTCTTGCAGTGGAAAACATACAGCCAACAAACACCGTGGAACCTAAAGGAATGAAATTAAACATTAACATTTAGCCTCAACCAACATTCACAGATACAACGCAACGCAAACTACACAAACGTAAATCTTTTTAAACACAATGAGTTGTACTTACCGTGTACGCTCTAGACGGTCCACTTGCAAGCGGAAAATAAAGATATTTCTGTTGATAATCGTCGTGTTTGTATCCGGTGTCTCGCTCAAGGCCATTGCGCCCACAGATTTGAATTTTGGCGAGAGTTCAGCCTATTGACGTCATTTCCGCGGTGTAATACCCGCATATCTGAAACGGCAAAGTTAAGAGTAGAGTTAAATAAAGTTTTTAGTCAACGCAATAATTTACAACCGTTGACCAGTCGAAATAATCGTCGAAATTTGGCGTCTGTGGCTGGAAGCAGACGCCGAGTTCGACATTCCTCCCAAACGCCACACTCCCTCGCTTTTCAGGGCTAAAAAAAAACAGTTGTAATTACCTTGTACGCTCTAGACGGTCAAGTTGCAAGCTGAAAACAAAAATATTTGCCTTGTTAGTCATCGTGTTACTAACCGCTGTGTCTTGTTTGCCAGAATTGCCGCTTTCCTACTTCCTGTTGCAAGCCACGCCCACGGATTATAATTTTGCCGTGAGTTCCGCCTATTGACGTCATGTCCGCGTCACATGACTGCGACGTAATATTATCTAAAACTGTTTGTGCGGTATTGTGTTGTTCTGTGCGGCATTGTGTTATTCTGTGCGGCGTCGTGTTGTTCTGTGCGGCGTCGTGTTGTTCAGTGCGACGTCGTGTTGTTCAGTGCGGCATGGTGTTGTTCAGTGCGGCATGGTGTTGTTCAGTGCGGCATGGTGTTGTTCAGTGCGGCATAATGTTGTTCAGTGCGGCATAATGTTGTTCGGTGCGGCATGGTGTTGTTCAGTGCGGCATGGTGTTGTTCAGTGCGGCATGGTGTTGTTCAGTGCGGCATAATGTTGTTCAGAGCGCCATAATGTTGTTCAGTGCGGCATGGTGTTGTTCAGTGCGGGATGGTGTTGTTCAGTGCAGGATGGTGTTGTTCAGTGCAGCGTAATGTTGTTCAGTGCGGCATGGTGTTGTTCAGTGCGGAATGGTGTTGTTCAGTGCGGCATGGTGTTGTTCAGTGCGGGATGGTGTTGTTCAGTGCGGGATGGTGTTGTTCAGTGCGGCATGGTGTTGCTCAGTGCGGCATGGTGTTGTTCAGTGCGGGATGGTGTTGTTCATTGCGGCATGGTGTTGTTCAGTGCGGCATGGTGTTGTTCAGTGCGGCATGGTGTTGTTCAGTGCGGCATAATGTTGTTCAGTGCGGCATGGTGTTGTTCAGTGCGGCATGGTGTTGTTCAGTGCGGGATGGTGTTGTTCAGTGCAGGATGGTGTTGTTCAGTGCGGCATGGTGTTGTTCAATGCGGGATCGTGTTGTTCAGTGCGGCATGGTGTTGTTCAGTGCGGCATGGTGTTGTTCAGTGCGGCATGGTGTTGTTCAGTGCGGCATGGTGTTGTTCAGTGCGGCATAATGTTGTTCAGTGCGGCATAATGTTGTTCAGTGCGGCATAATGTTGTTCAGTGCGGCATGGTGTTGTTCAGTGCGGCATGGTGTTGTTCAGTGCGGCATGGTGTTGTTCAGTGCGGCATGGTGTTGTTCAGTGCGGCATGGTGTTGTTCAGTGCAGCATAATGTTGTTCAGTGCGGCATGGTGTTGTTCAGTGCGGCATGGTGTTGTTCAGTGCGGCATGGTGTTGTTCAGTGCGGCATGGTGTTGTTCAGTGCGGGATGGTGTTCAATGCGGGATCGTGTTGTTCAGTGCGGCATGGTGTTTTTCAGTGCGGCATGGTGTTGTTCAGTGCGGCATGGTGTTGTTCATTTCGGCATAATGTTGTTCAGTGCGGCATAATGTTGTTCAGTGCGGCATGGTGTTGTTCAGTGCGGGATGGTGTTGTTCAGTGCGTTATAATGTTGTTCAGTGCGGCATGGTGTTGTTCAGTGCGGCATGGTGTTGTTCAGTGCGGCATGGTGTTGTTCAGTGCGGCATAATGTTGTTTAGTGCGGCATGGTGTTGTTCAGTGCGGGATGGTGTTGTTCAGTGCGTTATAATGTTGTTCAGTGCGGCATGGTGTTGTTCAGTGCGGCATGGTGTTGTTCAGTGCGGCATGGTGTTGTTCATTTCGGCATAATGTTGTTTAGTGCGGCATGGTGTTGTTCAGTGCGTTATAATGTTCAGTGCGGCATGGTGTTGTTCAGTGCGGCATGGTGTTGTTCAGTGCGGCATGGTGTTGTTCAGTGCGGCATGGTGTTGTTCAGTGCGGCATAATGTTGTTCAGTGCGGCATAATGTTGTTCAGTGCGGCATGGTGTTGTTCAGTGCGGGATGGTGTTGTTCAGTGCGGGATGGTGTTGTTCAGTGCGGCATGGTGTTCAATGCGGAATGGTGTTGTTCAGTGCAGGATGGTGTTGTTCAGTGCGGCATGGTGTTGTTCAGTGCGGCATAATGTTGTTCAGTGCGGCATGGTGTTGTTCAGTGCGGCATGGTGTTGTTCAGTGCGGCATGGTGTGTTTCAGTGCGGCATAATGTTGTTCAGTGCGGCATGGTGTTGTTCAGTGCGGCATGGTGTTGTTCAGTGCGGCATAATGTTCAGTGCGGCATAATGTTGTTCAGTGCGGCATGGTGTTGTTCAGTGCGGGATGGTGTTGTTCAGTGCAGGATGGTGTTGTTCAGTGCGGCATGGTGTTCAGTGCGGGATGGTGTCTTTCAGTGCGGCATGGTGTCGTTCAGTGCGGCATGGTGTCTTTCAGTGCGGCATGGTGTCGTTCAGTGAGGCATGGTGTTGTTCAGTGCGGCATGGTGTTGTTTAGTGCGGCATGGTGTTGTTCAGTGCGGGATGGTGTTGTTCAGTGTGGCATGGTGTTCAGTGCGGCATGGTGTTGTTCAGTGCGGTATCGTGTTGTTCAGTGCGGTATCGTGTTTCTCAGTGCGGTATCGTGTTGTTCAGTGCAGTATCGTTGTGTTGTTCGTATTGTGTTTAACACTTAGCCTCTAACACTTAGCCTCTAACACTTAGCCTCTAGCATCTAGAAGGTAAATAAATAGGAAGGAAGGACTCACCGGTGACGCCTTCGCCCACGTCCAAGCGTTGTACTTTGTATTTTCATCCTTCTGACAGTGGAAAACATAGCCAACAAACACCGTGGAACCTAAACGAATGAAAGAAAACTATCATTTGGCCACAACCAACATTCACAGATACAACACAATGTGACGTGCGGGGTTGAGGTTAAAGGTTGAGTGAAGGGCCCTCGTTTTAAACTACTTTTTTGAAAAGGATTGGGAACAAGTAAGACGTATTTAATTTATTTAATGGGAAGTAGTAAGAGCTATATAATTTAATCTATGTATTATATTCTATTGTATTGTATTCTGTTGTATTCTTTTGGATTGTATTCACACTAACCCCACTAAAACTTCAGCCCACAAAAACTCGCCTCTGGCGCCTAGCCTCTGGCACTTAGCCTCTAACACTTAGCCTTTAACACTTAGCCTTTAACACTTAGCCTTTAACACTTAGCCTAGAAGGTGAATAAATAGGGTTAAAGGTTGAGTGAAGGGACCTCGTTTTAAACTACTTTTTTGAAAAGGAGTGGGAACAAGTAAGACGTATTTAATTTATTTAATGGGAAGTAGTAAGACTTATTAAATTTATTTAATCTACTTTTCTTCCCAGGCAAAATTTGATGTGCTGCAATTCCAAATTTCCAAAGTGAATGAAGGAATGAAGTCCTTTAAATTATGATTTTGTATAAATACTAGGCATTAACACAAAATCGACGGCACAAAATGGGCAGACTTTACTTGTTTGAAAAGGACTGGTTACAAGACAGACTTTTTTAATTTATTTAATGGGAAGAAGACTTATTTAGTTTAATTGATCTATTTTTGTTCCCTGGCAAAATTCGATTTGCTGCAATTCCAAATTTCCAAAGTGAATGAAGGAAAGAAGTCGTTTAAATTATGATTTTGTTTAAATACTAGGCATAGACACAAAATCTACGGCACAAAATGGGCAGACTTTACTTGTTTGAAGAGGACTGGTTACAAGACAGACTTTTCTGATTTATTTAATGGGAAGAAGACTTATTTAGTTTATTTAATCTATTTTTGTTCCCTGGCAAAATTGGATTTGCTGAAATTGTATTTTGCCAAATCTTGCCTTGAGACCTGATAGGAAGTATTAAACGCTTAGTTAAATCAATACAAGTTGGTAATAAGAGCGAGTAATGTTGGTTGAACCGATGAATGAAGGTTGAAAGCAATTTAAATTATGACTTTGTATAAATACTAGATATTAACAGAACATCTACTGCGCGAAATGGGCAGAGTTTACTTGTTTGAGAAGGAGTGGCTTATTCAAAACTAAGATTTATTTAATCTGTTTGTTCCCAGGCAAAATTGGATGTGATGCAATTCCAAATTTCACCACATGATGGTGCCCAATTTTGACTTCATAGGACATATTAAACACTTAGCTTGTTATTATGTTCAAGGTAATCAGATTTGTTTATTATTCTAATGGCCTCTTCAAAACTATTCTGGATTACTACTTTGGATCTATTCTACATTACTTGGCAACAACATACTCTGTAACAGATTAGGCAGTATAATCATATCTGTTAACTTGAGAGTGCCCACACTCAATCTACTTATCGTGATGTGTTAAATCAATTACTGTTAGACATTATTTGTCTGATAATCTACCAAATCTTTGAATTGAAGAATTTGTGATTTAATTAATAGCTTGTTCAGGGTAATCAGACTTGTATATAATTCTAATGGCCTTCTTTTGAAAACTATTCTGAATTACAACTTTGGATCTTATATTACTTTGCAACAATCTACTCCGTGACAGATTAGGCAGTATAATCACATATGTTAACTTCAGTGCCCACACTGTATTTATTTATGGTTATTTGTTAAATCAAGTACTGTTAGACATGAAATAGGAAGTGTTTAACATAAATGTTATGGCTACTCACCATTGTAGCTCGCTCCTGGTCAATGATACGAGCCTCTTCTTGCAGTGGAAAACTTGCAGCCAACAAACACCGTGGAACCTAAAGGAATGAAATTAAACATTAACATTTCGCCTCGACCAATTTTCACACGTGCAACGCAACGCGGCTACACTTCTGCTATTACAAACGTAAATCTCCTTAAACACAATGAGTGTTACTTACCGTGTACGCTCTAGACGGTCCAGTTGCAAGCAGAAAATAAAGATATTTCTGTTGATAATCGTCGCTGCTCAGTGGCTCACGGCCATCGCGCCAACAGATTTGAATCGGAGGTTCGGGCAATTACGTCATATCCGCGGCACATGACTGCGACGTAATACCCGCTTATCTGAAACGGCAGTTAAAAGTAGAGTTACATCAAGTTTTCTTGGAACCTAAACGAATGAAAGAAAACTATCATTTGGCCACAACCAACATTCACAGATACAACACAACGTGCGGGGTTGAGGTTAAAGATTGAGTGAAGGGCCCTCGTTTTAAACTACTGTTTTGAAAAGGAGTGGGAACAAGTAAGACATATTTAATTTATTTAATGGGAAGTAGTAAGACTTATTAAATTTATTTAATCTACTTTTCTTCCCAGGCAAAATTTGATGTGCTGCAATTCCAAATTTCCAAAGTGAATGAAGGAATGAAGTCCTTTAAATTATGATTTTGTATAAATACTAGGCATTAACACAAAATCGACGGCACAAAATGGGCAGACTTTACTTGTTTGAAAAGGACTGGTTACAAGACAGACTTTTTTAATTTATTTAATGGGAAGAAGACTTATTTAGTTTAATTGATCTATTTTTGTTCCCTGGCAAAATTCGATTTGCTGCAATTCCAAATTTCCAAAGTGAATGAAGGAAAGAAGTCGTTTAAATTATGATTTTGTTTAAATACTAGGCATAGACACAAAATCTACGGCACAAAATGGGCAGACTTTACTTGTTTGAAGAGGACTGGTTACAAGACAGACTTTTCTGATTTATTTAATGGGAAGAGGACTTATTTAGTTTATTTAATCTATTTTTGTTCCCTGGCAAAATTGGATTTGCTGAAATTGTATTTTGCCAAATCTTGCCTTGAGACCTGATAGGAAGTATTAAACGCTTAGTTAAATCAATACAAGTTGGTAATAAGAGCGAGTAATGTTGGTTGAACCGATGAATGAAGGTTGAAAGCAATTTAAATTATGACTTTGTATAAATACTAGATATTAACAGAACATCTACTGCGCGAAATGGGCAGAGTTTACTTGTTTGAGAAGGAGTGGCTTATTCAAAACTAAGATTTATTTAATCTGTTTGTTCCCAGGCAAAATTGGATGTGATGCAATTCCAAATTTCACCACATGATGGTGCCCAATTTTGACTTCATAGGACATATTAAACACTTAGCTTGTTATTATGTTCAAGGTAATCAGATTTGTTTATTATTCTAATGGCCTCTTCAAAACTATTCTGGATTACTACTTTGGATCTATTCTACATTACTTGGCAACAACATACTCTGTAACAGATTAGGCAGTATAATCATATCTGTTAACTTGAGAGTGCCCACACTCAATCTACTTATCGTGATGTGTTAAATCAATTACTGTTAGACATTATTTGTCTGATAATCTACCAAATCTTTGAATTGAAGAATTTGTGATTTAATTAATAGCTTGTTCAGGGTAATCAGACTTGTATATAATTCTAATGGCCTTCTTTTGAAAACTATTCTGAATTACAACTTTGGATCTTATATTACTTTGCAACAATCTACTCCGTGACAGATTAGGCAGTATAATCACATATGTTAACTTCAGTGCCCACACTGTATTTATTTATGGTTATTTGTTAAATCAAGTACTGTTAGACATGAAATAGGAAGTGTTTAACATAAATGTTATGGCTACTCACCATTGTAGCTCGCTCCTGGTCAATGATACGAGCCTCTTCTTGCAGTGGAAAACTTGCAGCCAACAAACACCGTGGAACCTAAAGGAATGAAATTAAACATTAACATTTCGCCTCGACCAATTTTCACACGTACAACGCAACGCGGCTACACTTCTGCTATTACAAACGTAAATCTCCTTAAACACAATGAGTGTTACTTACCGTGTACGCTCTAGACGGTCCAGTTGCAAGCAGAAAATAAAGATATTTCTGTTGATAATCGTCGCTGCTCAGTGGCTCACGGCCATCGCGCCAACAGATTTGAATCGGAGGTTCGGGCAATTACGTCATATCCGCGGCACATGACTGCGACGTAATACCCGCTTATCTGAAACGGCAGTTAAAAGTAGAGTTACATCAAGTTTTCTTGGAACCTAAACGAATGAAAGAAAACTATCATTTGGCCACAACCAACATTCACAGATACAACACAACGTGCGGGGTTGAGGTTAAAGATTGAGTGAAGGGCCCTCGTTTTAAACTACTGTTTTGAAAAGGAGTGGGAACAAGTAAGACATATTTAATTTATTTAATGGGAAGTAGTAAGACTTATTAAATTTATTTAATCTACTTTTCTTCCCAGGCAAAATTTGATGTGCTGCAATTCCAAATTTCCAAAGTGAATGAAGGAATGAAGTCCTTTAAATTATGATTTTGTATAAATACTAGGCATTAACACAAAATCGACGGCACAAAATGGGCAGACTTTACTTGTTTGAAAAGGACTGGTTACAAGACAGACTTTTTTAATTTATTTAATGGGAAGAAGACTTATTTAGTTTAATTGATCTATTTTTGTTCCCTGGCAAAATTCGATTTGCTGCAATTCCAAATTTCCAAAGTGAATGAAGGAAAGAAGTCGTTTAAATTATGATTTTGTTTAAATACTAGGCATAGACACAAAATCTACGGCACAAAATGGGCAGACTTTACTTGTTTGAAGAGGACTGGTTACAAGACAGACTTTTCTGATTTATTTAATGGGAAGAGGACTTATTTAGTTTATTTAATCTATTTTTGTTCCCTGGCAAAATTGGATTTGCTGAAATTGTATTTTGCCAAATCTCGATTTGAGACCTGATAGGAAGTATTAAACGCTTAGTTAAATCAATACAAGTTGGTAATAAGAGCGAGTAATGTTGGTTGAACCGATGAATGAAGGTTGAAAGCAATTTAAATTATGACTTTGTATAAATACTAGATATTAACAGAACATCTACTGCGCAAAATGGGCAGAGTTTACTTGTTTGAGAAGGAGTGGCTTATTCAAAACTAAGATTTATGTAATCTGTTTGTTCCCAGGCAAAATTGGATGTGATGCAATTCCAAATTTCACCACATGATGGTGCCCAATTTTGACTTCATAGGACATATTAAACACTTAGCTTGTTATTATGTTCAAGGTAATCAGATTTGTTTATCATTCTAATGGCCTCTTCAAAACTATTCTGGATTACTACTTTGGATCTATTCTACATTACTTGGCAACAACATACTCTGTAACAGATTAGGCAGTATAATCACATATGTTAACTTGAGAGTGCCCACACTCAATCTACTTATCGTGATGTGTTAAATCAATTACTGTTAGACATTATTTGTCTGATAATCTACCAAATCTTTGAATTGAAGAATTTGTGATTTAATTAATAGCTTGTTCAGGGTAATCAGACTTGTATATAATTCTAATGGCCTTCTTTTGAAAACTATTCTGAATTACAACTTTGGATCTTATATTACTTTGCAACAATCTACTCGGTGACAGATTAGGCAGTATAATCACATATGTTAACTTCAGTGCCCACACTGTATTTATTTATGGTTATTTGTTAAATCAAGTACTGTTAGACATGAAATAGGAAGTGTTTAACATAAATGTTATGGCTACTCACCATTGTAGCTCGCTCCTGGTCAATGATATGAGCCTCTTCTTGCAGTGGAAAACTTGCAGCCAACAAACACCGTGGAACCTAAAGGAATGAAATTAAACATTAACATTTCGCCCGGACCAACATTCACACGTACAACGCAACGCGGCTACACTTCTGCTATTACAAACGTAAATCTCCTTAAACACAACGAGTGTTACTTACCGTGTACGCTCTAGGCAAAATTGGATGTGATGCAATTCCAAATCTATCTGAAACGGCAGTTAAAAGTAGAGTTACATCAAGTTTTCTTTTTTAATCAACACAATCATTTACAACCGTTGACCAGAAAGAATCGTCGAAATTCGACGTCCCCCACAAACGCCACGCTCACTCGCTTTTCAGGGCAACAAAAGTACTTCTTTTTAAAAACGATGAGTTGTACTTACCGTGTACGCTCTGGACGGTCCAGTTGCAAGCAGAAAATAAAAATATTTCTCTTGTTAGTCGTATGTTACCATCCGCTGTGTCTTTGTCAACATCGCCGCCATTTTCCTACTTCCTGCTGCGAGCCACGCCCACGGATTTAAATTTGGGCGGAAGCTCTTTCCATTGGCGTCGTTTTCGCGTATAGCAAATCCGATTGGTTGGGAAGGGGGCACGGTTATGCAGCCGAGGGGTCCTGTGATCGGTGGGATGTAAAGTAGGCGTCGACGTCACGTCCGCGTCACGTGACCACGACGTGGCAGACGTCATATAGCAACTGCTGTTTTGTTTAGTAGACTTACAGTTGTTATGCATTGACATAATGGCGCACACACCAAATAGATTTAAATAAATTAAATAATTCTTCTGCCCACTCTCTTTTAAACAAGTTAACTCTCCCCGCGGATTTGAATTCCGGCGAAAGTTACGCCCATCGACGTCACGTATGTCACGTGACCACGACGTGGCAGATGTCATATAGCAACCGCTGTTTTGTTTAGTAGATTTACAGTTGTTATGCATTGGCATAATGGTGTGCACTCAAAATAGATTTAAATAAATTAAATATTTCTTCTGCCTACTCCCTTTTAAACAAGTTAACTCTGCCCACGTCCATTGACGTCTTGTCTGCGTCACGTGACCACGACGTAGCGACGTCATATAGTAACCGCTGTTTTGACCAGTAGACTTAGTTATTATGCGTTGACATAATGGCGCACTGGTTAGCATGGCCACCTCTTAAGCATGATGATGCGGGTTCGACGCCTGATCAATGTTAGCATGGAGTGAGCTGAAGTGCATGGCGCTGAAGATTTGAATCTTTGAAATGCGCTGAGGTCTGACATATCAGGCAGAATGGTTTGCCATCACGTTCAACAAAAAATAGAAACTTTCCCACTCTGATTAAAACGTCCTGTGTTCATCTACGTATTTTCGTTTTGCTGTGCATCTTTTCCCTGCCATTTCGAGAGCCCAATTGACACTCATAGTTTAAAGAAATGTGTTTGCCCATCCTACTTTGTGGAATTTCACCACATGCGCTTTTGACCAAAATACCAAATTGAACTCAAGTGAAGCCAACACGCACAACCCCCCCCCCCCACACACACACACACACACACAAATGTTGATATGAACATAAAAGAGCCGCATGCGGTTCGGGAGTTGCGGCTTGGCCAAACCTGTACTATACAACTTTATTTGTATAAAATTTTCACAACAGCTGTCACACAAACAAAGCGGGAAAAACCGAAGACGTGCGTGTTCCGCCCACGCTGGATTTATTTGCACCTTTGAAAAGACACCGTATTGCCGCAGATGTGGCAAAGAGTACTTTTGGGCATCTGAGACGGAAGGATGTCCAAAGCATCACGTCACCTGCTCTGGTAGGCATGGTGGTGGGACGTTGAGGTCAACCGCTTTGGGGTTGGCTGAATCTTTGATCGCAGGATGCCACACACTTGAAGACAGAAGCAGAAAAGCAGAGCTAAATGCAAAATGTACTCACCGGTGACTCCAATTTTTTTCCCCCCTGAAGAAACAGCTGGACGGGTGGCCCCGGCTGGCCAGTGGGACTCTTGTTATTCTGACCCTTTTTAGTGCGCGTTTGGGGCAACAACCGTTTTTTGTGGCGCTCTCTTCTGGTTCAAAAGTGCCCTGCATGTGAATTTGCTTTTCCTGCCTTCTGATTGGATGAGCGCCGGTGTGACGCGGTGCCTCTGTCACCGTGGCGGGGGGTATACGTTGGCATCGGAGCGTCTGCCAACGTCTGAGACCGGCTGGCAGTGTATCGGAGGTGTCGAGTGCCGTGCCGCTGGAGCTCACTCACCAGCTGGTGTTAGGGCCACAGAATGAAGGCCAAGGAGAAGAATAGAAAGAGAAACAGAAACTTCTCCTCCAATTGTTTGATTTGTCTCTTCTGAGCTTCGATGAATTCTTTCAGCTCTTTGTTCCTCTAGGACGGACAAATGGAAAGTGGCATTCAAAAGCCAGTAAGCGTGCAAGTAAGTGCCGGGCTGGCTTTGGGCCCTTACCTGTTGCGCGCTGTGCAGCAGATCCATTCTCTCTTGGAGGATGCAAGCGTCGCGCTCCCTCAACTCGCACATCAGGGCTCGCTTCCATTGGTCCACGGCGCTCCTAAGCTCTTCTCTCTGATCCGCCGTCAGCACGTCATTCACGCCAGCGTGGCTGGCTTTTTCGCCGTCCGTGGCGGGGCAGTCCCGCTGCGGTAGCGCCTCGTACAACATGGCCTCCAGCTCCAGGATCCTCTGGGCCGCAATCCTCGTCCATCAGTGGTCCGGCGGGAGATTTGAGGGCGGCTTACCTTATGAGCCTGGTCCATGGAACACTTCCTGAAGTCCAACTCTTCATCCAGGTAGCCCTTCTGCTTGCAGAACATATCCTAGCACAGCTCAAGGTCAGAATTGTTGGGGCACATTGCCGGAGTTCCCCTTGGCTGATGTCGCGTGTCTGTCTACCTTCTCACTTTCAATGTCCAACATCTTCTGTTGAAGTGCTGACTTGGTCACTTTGATGTATTCTAACCACTGAGGAAAGGCTGCTGTCACATAAGCAGAATGCGAGAGCGTGCGTGGACGTGCGCGTTACCTTCTCGGCTAGGGTGAGAAGGGTCCTGGCGTGAATCACTACCACCTGCTCCTCGTTGGTGAGATTCTGCAAGAGCCCAAAGGCACAGCGTCAACAAGCTTCTTTCAGCGCAAAGCCTTCCAAAAGTCACATTTGAGCCGCCGAGTCTCGTGGAGTGCGAACATAAGGAGTTCGACATACACTTACGGCGTTATAGCCCAGGATGTCCAGCTTCTTCATCAGATCACTGATGACGATGTCCGGGGGAAAGGCGCAAGGAGCAATGTAAGGTGTTCTGGGACCTCGGGTTCAAAGTCAAAGTCAAAGTCAAAGTCAGCTTTATTGTCAATTTCTCCACATGCCAAAGACACACAAAGAAACCGAAATTTCGTACCCCCCTATCCCACGGTGACAAGACATGGCTCACAACAGACAAACATTAAACAAGTATAACAAAAGCGTGCCGAATAAATAATGAATAAATAACACAACAATAAATAAATAAATAAATAATTAAGAGGAGCACAAAAAGAAAAAAACAAAAAAGAGCAAGTGCGCGTACAGCAGACATTCCCGAAAATAGCGCAACAGTGCCGCACGCTACGCAGAAGGGGGTAGCGAGTTCAGGGCCCTAACAGCCTGGAGGAAGAAGCTGTCGGCGAGTCTGGTGGTGCGGGAGCGCAGGCTCCTGTACCTCTTCCCAGAGGGCAGAAGGTCAAACAAAGAGTGAGCCGGGTGACTCACATCTCTGGCAATCGAGGTTGCCTTGCGGGTGAGATGGGAGGTGTAAATGTCCTTCAGGGAGGGAAGCGAAGCACCAATAATCTTACCAGCCGTATTCACTATGCGCTGCAGGGCCTTCAAGTTCTGTTCAGTGCAGTTACCACCCCAGACAGCGATGCAACTGGTGAGGACGCTCTCAATGGTGCCACGGTAGAATGTAGACAGGACTGCCTGAGGAGCACATGCACGCCTGAGCTTCCGCAGGAAGTACAGGCGGCGCTGAGCTTTCTTTGCCAGTGACGAGGTGTTCGCGGACCAGGAGAGGTCCTCACTGATGTGCACCCCCAGGAACTTGGTGCAGCTCACCCTCTCCACCACAGCACCGTCGATGATCAGCGGCAGGTGTGTTTTGTGACCCTTCCGGAAGTCAACAATGATTTCCTTGGTCTTACCGACGTTCAGCAGGAGGTTGTTGTCCCTGCACCACGTGGTCAGAAGGTCAACTTCTGACCTGTACCGAGTCTCGTCGCCCTTCGTGATGAGACCCACCAGAGTCGTGTCGTCAGCAAACTTCACTATGCGGTTGTCGCTGTAGGTCGCAGTGCAGTCATGCGTCAGCAGGGTGAAGAGCAATGGACTGAGCACGCAGCCCTGGGGGGCCCCTGTGCTCAGCGTGATGCTGGCGGAGATTTTGTCGCCAACACGCACCACCTGAGGCCTCTGACAGAGGAAGTCCAGTATCCAGTTGCAGAGGGAGGTACTGAGGCCCAGCTCGTCGAGTTTGGAGATGAGTCGCTGCGGCACAATGGTGTTGAAGGCAGAGCTGAAGTCCACAAACAGCAACCTCACATATGAGTCCTTTCTCTCCAGGTGGGTGAGGGCCGAGTGGAGGGCAGAGCAGATGGCATCCTCAGAGGACCGCTTGGCACGGTACGCAAACTGGAAAGGGTCAATGGTGGGGGGGAGAACGGACTTGATGTGCTCCAAGACCAGCCGCTCAAAGCACTTCATGATGATGGGCGTCAGTGCCACAGGGCAGTAGTCATTGAAGCAGGACGGTGCAGGTTTCTTCGGCACAGGAACGATGGTGGCAGCCTTGAAACACGAGGGGACGATGGCCTGCTGCAGGGAAACGTTAAAGATGTCCGTGAAGACACCCGACAGCTCCCCAGCGCAGTCCTTCAGCGCTCGACCCGGGATGTTGTCAGGGCCCGCCGCCTTACGGGTGTCAATAGCGGCAAGCGCCCTCCTCACACCGTCGGCAGAGAGGCGCAGGGGCTGCTCGTGTGGGGGGGGAGTGGTCTTCAGCGGGCAAGTGCCGTTCTGGGCGTCGAAGCGAGCAAAGAAGCGGTTCAGATCGTTCAGCAGACGGACGTCGCCCTCACAGCTCCTCGGCGCGGGCTTGTAGTCCGTGATGGTCTGAATGCCCCGCCAAAGGCTACGTGCGTCCTTGCTGTCCTTGAAGTGGGTGGAGACCTTGCACGAGAACGCCTTCTTCGCTTCTTTGATGCCTCGGGACAGGTCGGCCCTCGCTGTCCTCAAGCCAGCCTCATCCCCTGCTCTGAAAGCCTTGTCCCTGGCCCTCAACAGTCTGAGGACAGCCCCCGTCAGCCACGGCTTCCAGTTCGCGCGAGTGACGACGGATTTCGAGCAAGTCACATCATCGATGCACTTCGTGATGTAAGAGGTAACAGAGTCAGTATATTCCTCTATGTCCGTCCAATCGTTGTAGGTGGCTGCCTGCTTAAACAAGTCCCAGTCAGTGGTGTCGAAGCAGTCAGGGTTAAGGTTAGGGTTGCGAGGGACGCCTTACGTACGCTCACGCCCTCGGCCTCGCAGTAGATCTGCAAAGGGCTGAGGCCGTCTGGGAAACGGACTTGCAGAAACTTCAAGACGGGGGAGCGCCACTCCCTCTCCTGAAAGGCAGAGGCATGCATCCGTCCGTCCGTCCGTCCGTCCGTCACATCTCTGGCCTCAACACGCTTGTGCGAGTCTTCCCACCTCCAGCTCCAGGATGCGGAACTCAAGCAGTTCGTTTTGGTCTCGGATATCCTGGATGTGCTCTTTCAGACGCGCTTCTTCCGCCTCCATCCGCCTGACCTGAAAAGACAGTCAGACCTCATCTGCGGGGCTTCCCGACAGGTGTGACGCCAAGCGACTCCGCCCAGCGCCTTTCTTTCCGTCACCTTTTCGGCCAACTGCTGATTGCTCTGATGCAGCAGCTGCTTCTCCTCCACCCACTTGACATTCTAGAAGAGACAAACGCGTGGACAGCTTTGGAATGTTGTGTCATTTTCATCCACAAATTCTTTGGTTGACTGGAAAATGACATTTGCTTTTCTCCGCATTTTCCCAGCCACGTTCGGGGGGGGGTTGGTCGGTCCAGTAATGCCAGACGGATGAGTGACTGAAGAATGTAGCTATTTTGTCTGAGAAAAAGGTGTGCTCATTGATGAGCTTACCTGTCCTTGTTGCTTCAGCGCTGACTCCAGATCTGCTACTCTGCTTTGATAGTGACCCATTTCTACCATCAGCTTTTCTCTGGTCTGAAAGGAGGAGGAGGGAGGCTCCTCCTCCTCCTTTCAGACCAGAGAACACCCGAGGCTGGGTGAGAACGGGGAGGCTGCGACCCGGCCGGGGGTTGCGGGAAGGGGCGCCACCTTGATCTCCTTCTCGGCGTCGTAGTCCCCTTCGCTGGTCTGGGCTAGCAGAGCGTAGGCTCGTTGCAGCGCTTGATATTCTTGCGTCAGCTGGCGGTAGCGAAGCTCCGCCTCTTCATGCACACACCAATGCAACACAGCACTAGTACCAGAATCAGTCAGACCGGCGACAAAGCACCCGCGACGCAAAGACGAGTCCGATTCCAGGCTGAAGAGGAATGTTTGGTGCCAATACGCTGGCAGAAATGGCGGGCTACCTCTTCGGGTTCCGTGTCGGGGGTTCTGTCGGTGTGAAAAGACAAGGACGATCCGTCCGAGTCCACCAACACGTCTTCGTCGTAGCCGTAAAATGTTTCGATGACCTGCGGGCGCGGAAGCAAACATCTCTCTGAACAAACTGAAGCGACACCTCACGATGAATCGACGAGAGGAACGATAGCGAGAAAAAGGCCATTTCATCTTGCGCAACACCAAGCAGCCGCAAACAAACAGACTCACCTTGCAGGACCTCACGCTTTGTTCCTCCTCAGAGATTCTCGACGTCGGTATCGTAGCAGCAAATCTCTCTCCTGTCGACACAAATAATCCGCCTTTGAGATTCTTTGGATGCAAAGGGAACGAACGGCTCCGGCGCAGAAACAAACGCGACTCACAATGACATTTCTGACATGAGCTCCTGTCTCCAGAGCCTGAAAAACACGTCACCGGCGATTATTGGAGGGACGCTCGTCTTTTCCAAAAGTGACAACTACAGGGTGTGTCAGGATTTTCCAGATTATCTTTATCGTATCATTGTGTTGCTTTGACTTTGACTGCGACCTGTAATAAATAATATTATTTATCCCTTATTTATCCCTATCGCTTATCCCTTCCTACACAAAGTCGTAAAACACCCCTTGCTATGTTTTGACTAGAGGTCAAGGGCTTCCTCTATTCAATCCACTCTTACACCCACCCTGTTTCTCTTAATTAAAATGCTCGTGCAGGAGCCGAGAGTCAGACTTCATTCGTACAACGGATGGACTCTCCACCTGCAGGTGTCCAAAAGAACTTACTTGTCTCCCGTGTGGTTCTTGCAAAATAAGTTGGAGCGAGCGCAACTCTAACAGGGTGCATTTTGCCACTAGCTGCCTACGGACAATGACGTCGCGCTCGCGGCTCATGGTTGACGGGCTGAGCAGCCGGGCAAGTCCGTCGTTTTCAGCGCACAGCGAGTGGCAAAGGCGCTGACAAAACGGGAGCTTTGAGCTGCTGAAAACGGCAAAACAAGTCTAAAGCGTGTTCAAACGCGTGCGCACAATGCTCCTGCTTGAAAGGTCGGAATTTAAGGGGCCAATTTTTTGGATGGCGGCCGCCGGCCAAGCTTTGGACGGAAAAGGTTTCCTGGCGACAGCGAGCGAGCGCGGCGCTGCCGTACGTGCACCGAGTCGCCTGCCTGAAGACCTTGGACAAGTCGTCGATGATGTGCCGCTGCTCCACAACTTGAAGGAACTCCATTTCACCGTCCTGCTGGCCGCAACCGCGGTCCAGGTCATTGAGCGAACTAGGCCTTCTCTGTGGAACACAAATGCAGTGGACTCTGTTGGCACGCCGCCGTTGTCCGCGTCGACTTACCAAGCTTGCCATCTCCTCGTTCTCCTGGGTGACAAAGCGCACTTTGTTTTCAAGGCGACACAGCACCAGCGAGAGTTCTTCATTCTTCCTGCTCAGGCGTTTGTTTTTGTACAGGAGTGGCAGAAACTGGCTTTCTGTTTCTCAGTCGCTTTAGCTGCAAGCATGAAGTGCGGGATGTGAAAGACGCACAACACGCGGGCCAGAACGTATCCATTCCTTTTGCATCGGTTTGAACGGAATCGTGGCTTTGGCTCCCAATAAAAGACATCTACCAGGCAACCGACTCGCCGCGCCGCTCAACTAATAAGCAAGCGCAATGGGTGCCTCGCTGGATGGCGCGCATCAAACGTAGCGCAAACCTTCAAGCGTGCCGTCAATAAATTACCAGTTCATTGCGCTCTTCAGAAAGCAGGGCGTTTCGATCCTCCAGTTTCCTGATGACTGCGCTGAGCTCAGCGATTTTCAGATGAAACCGTCGCGTGTCCCGATCCTCCTGAGACTGAAAACGCCCCGCAACACACACACACAAGCACTCGTTCAAAGTTCAAAACTGTTTTTGTGCTACCTTCCTCCAGCAACGAACTAAGTCATGCGTACTGCAAGTGTGTGCTGAGGTGGCTTACGCAATGAAGAGGATTGCTAGTAGCGGCGTTGACCCCACTTCCAGGGTAGTTTAGGCCCGCCCTTTGGGAATCCCTCAGGGCAGCGATCTGCTGCTCGGCAGCCTGAGTCTGCAGCTGAAGGCGGTGGACGTGGCCGGCCCCAGGGCTTCATCCAAAACACTAACCGCTCTGTCTTTCAGCTTGATCTCATCCGTCTGGATGTACAAACGGGGAGCGCTCAGGCAGGCGGGCAAACTCATTTGCCAGAATTGTGACAAAAACAAAGAGAGCAACCGGCCAATTTTTTTCTTGAATCGACTAGAACACCTTTGCTGTGACAAAAGCGAAGCGAGCAACCGGACATTTTCTTCTTGTGAAATAGAATAGAATAGAATGCCTTAGGTGTCATTGCACTGCAGGTATACAACGAAATTGGGAACATAGCCACGCACCGCGCATCTGATCAGTCCTACCAGTCGGCGGATCTCCCTCTCGCAGTCTCTCTTGGTTCGGCTCAGCTCCTCCCGATGCTGGTGATGAGCCGATCGGAGCTCGGCCGCTCGGGACTGCCAGGCCTGCTGGGCCGCTGCCAGGGCTTCTTCCGCGCTCCTGGTGGAGGCGACACCGCTCGGTCTCCCGACACCGCCGCGTCTCCTCCACCTCCGCCAGCAAAGCGCCCCCCCTCCTCACCTGAGCAGACATTGCGCCACACCGGGCCGTTGAGACCGCAACGGAGCGCCGCGACGCTTACTGGGGACAAGCTACACAATACGGTAGCGGCCGCATCGAAGCCCGACGTGGCGTGCGGATAGTCAGACACGGATAGAGCGGATCACCTTGTCCATGGAGCCGTCCCTCAGGCTGAGGACCAAGGCATTCAGTCGCTGGATCTCTCCATCTTTGATTTTGATCACTCTCATCAGCTCCATTTCATGCTGCCGCAGTAATGTCTCCCTGGTAATGGCTAACTCTTTCTGCTTCTCCTCATGGAGTTTGCTTTTGAGTTCCGTCATGGCGGCGGTGGCACGGTGGTGCTCCGCCCGCAGGTCCTGACTTCTCTCTCTCTCCAGACAGCTGACCTGACATGACTTAGACTTAGACAAACTTTATTGTCATCTTGTCTGCACATGGTGCATACAAAACGAAATTCCGTTGCATACGTCTTACAACAAAGTAGTGATATTGCAGTTGAATAGAAGTAACATATCCTATGAAAATATATATATATACATATATACTATATATATATATATATATATATATATTAAAAATAAGTATAAAGTGCAGCAGTGATAATTATGCAATAGTGCAAGTAGGCAAAACAGTATTCAAGAGTGTGCAGAGGAATGCTAAACCATGTATTAAACTTCTATTTAAAGGGTTTATACAAGTTCAGTAAAGTTGGTAGTGCGAGATAGTGCAAGATAGAGGTCCGTAGTGTCATAAAGTACAGTTCTGTGAATGTGTGATGCAGAGTTCAGTTTAGAGCTCAACAGTTCTAGTGTTCAACAGTCTGATGACAGCAGGGAAAAAGCTGTTGCAGAACCTGGTGGACCTGCAGCGGATGCTGCAAACCTCTTCCCAGAGGGCAGCAGGGAGAACAGTCCATGGTGGGGGTGTGATGGGTCATTGATAATGTTACGGGCACGGGACATGCAGCGCTGAGATGAAATGTCCTGAATGGAGGGAAGAGGAGCCCCTATGATCCTCTCTGCTGTCCTCACCACTCTCCTCACGTTCTTCCAATCGGAGGCGGTGCAGCCTCCACACCACACAGAGAGACAGCTTGTCAGAATGCTCTCTATGGTGCTCCTGTAGAACGTCCTCATGATGGGTGGGGGCAGGTGGGCTCTCCTCATCCTCCGCAGGAAGTACAAGCGCTTCTGTGCCCTCTTGACCAGTGCCGTAGTGTTCATAGTCCAGGTGAGGTCTTCTGTGATGTGGACCCCCAGGAATTTGGTGGTGCTGACCACCTCCACAGCTGAGCTGTTGATGATCAGTGGAGCGTGGTGAGGCTGTTTTTTCCTGAAGTCGACGATGATCTCCTTCATCTTCTCCTCATTCAGGATCAGGCTGTTTTCTCTGCACCAGCCCACCAGCTGCTCCACCTCCTCTCTGTAGTCCAGGTCGTTGTTGTCTCTGATGAGCCCCACCACCGTTGTGTCGTCTGCTGACTTCATGATGTGATTGGTGGTGAACCTGAGGACGCAGTCGTGTGTCATCAGGGTGCACAGCAGGGGGCTCAGGACGCAGCCCTGAAGGGAGCCTGTGCTGAGGGTGATGACATCAGAGGTGTTCTGTCCGACCCGGACTGACTGAGGTCTGTTGGTGAGGAAGTCTAGCAGCCAGTTGCGAAGGGGGGTGTTGAAGCCCAGGTGTTCCAATTTTCCTACCAGATGCTGTGGGATGATGGTGTTAAACGCTGAGCTGAAGTCCAGGAACAGCCTCCGCACATGGGTGTTCTTCTCCTCCAGGTGAGCCAGGCTCAGGTGAAGAACGGAGGAGATGGCGTCCTGAGTGGAGCGGTTTTGCCGGTCGGCAAACTGGAACGGGTCAAATAATAGGGGGAGTCTGGAAACGATGTGACCTTTAAGCAGCCTTTCGAAGCACTTCATCATAACCGGAGTCAGTGCAACAGGCCGGTAATCATTAAATGAGGTGATTTGAGGTTTCTTCGGCACCGGAATGATGGAGGCAGTCTTAAAGCACGCCGGCACTGTGGCTTGGCCCAGCGAGGTGTTAAAAATGTCTGTGATGACCCCAGCCAGATGACTTGCACATTCCCTGAACACACGCCCAGGAATGTTGTCGGGGCCAGGGGCCTTACAGGGGTTGACTCTCCTCAGGGTCTTCAACACATCGGCGGAGTCAAGGCAGAGTACCTCCTCTTCCTGATGGGGGACAGTTTTAACTGCTGGAGTGCCGTTTAGTGCCTCGAACCTCCCAAAGAAGTTATTTAGACCATTTAGAAAGTCAGCATCAACTACACCCACCGGGGGGGGGGAGGGTGAGTTGTAGTCTGTAATCGCCCGTATGCCTTGCCACATACTCCTGATGTTTTTGACGTCGTGGAAACGATCCTGAAATTTTCGACTGCGGTCTCGCTTCGCTATCCTGATGGCACGGTTCAAGTTGGCTCTCGCTGTCCTCAGTGTCTCCTTGTCGCCAGACTTGAAGGCAGAGTTCCGCGCTCGTAGCGTTTGACGTACCTCCTCAGTCATCCAGGGTCGTTGGTTGCCCCGGGTGATGATATTCTTAGTGGTGCTGACGTCCTCGGTGCATTTGTTGATGTAGGCTGACACAGTCATGGCACACGCATGTCTAATCTACATCGGGAAAACTGGGAGGCAGAGGGAGGCAGGCAGGGAGGCAGGCAGGGAGGCAGGCAGTGTCTGTCTGTTGAGGTTTTCACCTTGTTCTTCTCCTGCTGAAGTTCTAACTGGACGTCCATCAGTTTGGTTCTCAGCTCGTCATTGGCGGCCTGAAGGGCGTCCGTTCGCTCCGCCTTGGCCCGCCCTGCCGGAGCTCGTTTGGACATCTCTTACTCGAGTCTCGCCCGGTCGTCAGTCAGAGATCACAACATTTGTACCTGGAGAGCACAAACGCAGCGCTGTTTTCCACTGGCTTCGAACTCAACTTCAATCGGTACCGTAACTTACAACATCATAAACATAGAACTAGCTTGACTTATTCATTGAATAAATGCATTTGGTTCTTCAAAACTGCATCACGCAACATAGCGTGACCGAGACGGCCGTTATCCACCTGCGTGAAGTTATTTGGTGAAATGAATGAGATGTTTAAGACACCATCGTTCTGTCTCTATGTAGATGAAGGTAAATAATCGATTGCTGAAGGTCCAAAGGTGTTGTGATAAACAAATAAACATATTAGTGATTAGTGACATATTTGTGATAAACATATTAGGCAGGATAATCACATATGTTAACGTGACTGCCCACACTGTATTTATTTATGGTTATTTGTTAAATCGAGTACTGTTAGACATGAAATAGGAAGTGTTTAACATAAATGGAAGACGAAAGGGGTACTCACCATTGTAGCTCCTGCTGGTCAATGATACGAGCCTCTTCTTGCAGTGGAAAACATACAGCCAACAAACACCGTGGAACCTAAAGGAATGAAATTAAACATTAACATTTAGCCTCAACCAACATTCACAGATACAACGCAACGCAAACTACACAAACGTAAATCTTTTTAAACACAATGAGTTGTACTTACCGTGTACGCTCTAGACGGTCCACTTGCAAGCGGAAAATAAAGATATTTCTGTTGATAATCGTCGTGTTTGTATCCGGTGTCTCGCTCAAGGCCATTGCGCCCACAGATTTGAATTTTGGCGAGAGTTCAGCCTATTGACGTCATTTCCGCGGTGTAATACCCGCATATCTGAAACGGCAAAGTTAAGAGTAGAGTTAAATAAAGTTTTTAGTCAACGCAATAATTTACAACCGTTGACCAGTCGAAATAATCGTCGAAATTTGGCGTCTGTGGCTGGAAGCAGACGCCGAGTTCGACATTCCTCCCAAACGCCACACTCCCTCGCTTTTCAGGGCTAAAAAAAAACAGTTGTAATTACCTTGTACGCTCTAGACGGTCAAGTTGCAAGCTGAAAACAAAAATATTTGCCTTGTTAGTCATCGTGTTACTAACCGCTGTGTCTTGTTTGCCAGAATTGCCGCTTTCCTACTTCCTGTTGCAAGCCACGCCCACGGATTATAATTTTGCCGTGAGTTCCGCCTATTGACGTCATGTCCGCGTCACATGACTGCGACGTAATATTATCTAAAACTGTTTGTGCGGTATTGTGTTGTTCTGTGCGGCATTGTGTTATTCTGTGCGGCGTCGTGTTGTTCTGTGCGGCGTCGTGTTGTTCAGTGCGACGTCGTGTTGTTCAGTGCGGCATGGTGTTGTTCAGTGCGGCATGGTGTTGTTCAGTGCGGCATGGTGTTGTTCAGTGCGGCATAATGTTGTTCAGTGCGGCATAATGTTGTTCGGTGCGGCATGGTGTTGTTCAGTGCGGCATGGTGTTGTTCAGTGCGGCATGGTGTTGTTCAGTGCGGCATAATGTTGTTCAGAGCGCCATAATGTTGTTCAGTGCGGCATGGTGTTGTTCAGTGCGGGATGGTGTTGTTCAGTGCAGGATGGTGTTGTTCAGTGCAGCGTAATGTTGTTCAGTGCGGCATGGTGTTGTTCAGTGCGGAATGGTGTTGTTCAGTGCGGCATGGTGTTGTTCAGTGCGGGATGGTGTTGTTCAGTGCGGGATGGTGTTGTTCAGTGCGGCATGGTGTTGCTCAGTGCGGCATGGTGTTGTTCAGTGCGGGATGGTGTTGTTCATTGCGGCATGGTGTTGTTCAGTGCGGCATGGTGTTGTTCAGTGCGGCATGGTGTTGTTCAGTGCGGCATAATGTTGTTCAGTGCGGCATGGTGTTGTTCAGTGCGGCATGGTGTTGTTCAGTGCGGGATGGTGTTGTTCAGTGCAGGATGGTGTTGTTCAGTGCGGCATGGTGTTGTTCAATGCGGGATCGTGTTGTTCAGTGCGGCATGGTGTTGTTCAGTGCGGCATGGTGTTGTTCAGTGCGGCATGGTGTTGTTCAGTGCGGCATGGTGTTGTTCAGTGCGGCATAATGTTGTTCAGTGCGGCATAATGTTGTTCAGTGCGGCATAATGTTGTTCAGTGCGGCATAATGTTGTTCAGTGCGGCATGGTGTTGTTCAGTGCGGCATGGTGTTGTTCAGTGCGGCATGGTGTTGTTCAGTGCGGCATGGTGTTGTTCAGTGCAGCATAATGTTGTTCAGTGCGGCATGGTGTTGTTCAGTGCGGCATGGTGTTGTTCAGTGCGGCATGGTGTTGTTCAGTGCGGCATGGTGTTGTTCAGTGCGGGATGGTGTTCAATGCGGGATCGTGTTGTTCAGTGCGGCATGGTGTTTTTCAGTGCGGCATGGTGTTGTTCAGTGCGGCATGGTGTTGTTCATTTCGGCATAATGTTGTTCAGTGCGGCATAATGTTGTTCAGTGCGGCATGGTGTTGTTCAGTGCGGGATGGTGTTGTTCAGTGCGTTATAATGTTGTTCAGTGCGGCATGGTGTTGTTCAGTGCGGCATGGTGTTGTTCAGTGCGGCATGGTGTTGTTCAGTGCGGCATAATGTTGTTTAGTGCGGCATGGTGTTGTTCAGTGCGGGATGGTGTTGTTCAGTGCGTTATAATGTTGTTCAGTGCGGCATGGTGTTGTTCAGTGCGGCATGGTGTTGTTCAGTGCGGCATGGTGTTGTTCATTTCGGCATAATGTTGTTTAGTGCGGCATGGTGTTGTTCAGTGCGTTATAATGTTCAGTGCGGCATGGTGTTGTTCAGTGCGGCATGGTGTTGTTCAGTGCGGCATGGTGTTGTTCAGTGCGGCATGGTGTTGTTCAGTGCGGCATAATGTTGTTCAGTGCGGCATAATGTTGTTCAGTGCGGCATGGTGTTGTTCAGTGCGGGATGGTGTTGTTCAGTGCGGGATGGTGTTGTTCAGTGCGGCATGGTGTTCAATGCGGAATGGTGTTGTTCAGTGCAGGATGGTGTTGTTCAGTGCGGCATGGTGTTGTTCAGTGCGGCATAATGTTGTTCAGTGCGGCATGGTGTTGTTCAGTGCGGCATGGTGTTGTTCAGTGCGGCATGGTGTGTTTCAGTGCGGCATAATGTTGTTCAGTGCGGCATGGTGTTGTTCAGTGCGGCATGGTGTTGTTCAGTGCGGCATAATGTTCAGTGCGGCATAATGTTGTTCAGTGCGGCATGGTGTTGTTCAGTGCGGGATGGTGTTGTTCAGTGCAGGATGGTGTTGTTCAGTGCGGCATGGTGTTCAGTGCGGGATGGTGTCTTTCAGTGCGGCATGGTGTCGTTCAGTGCGGCATGGTGTCTTTCAGTGCGGCATGGTGTCGTTCAGTGAGGCATGGTGTTGTTCAGTGCGGCATGGTGTTGTTTAGTGCGGCATGGTGTTGTTCAGTGCGGGATGGTGTTGTTCAGTGTGGCATGGTGTTCAGTGCGGCATGGTGTTGTTCAGTGCGGTATCGTGTTGTTCAGTGCGGTATCGTGTTTCTCAGTGCGGTATCGTGTTGTTCAGTGCAGTATCGTTGTGTTGTTCGTATTGTGTTTAACACTTAGCCTCTAACACTTAGCCTCTAACACTTAGCCTCTAGCATCTAGAAGGTAAATAAATAGGAAGGAAGGACTCACCGGTGACGCCTTCGCCCACGTCCAAGCGTTGTACTTTGTATTTTCATCCTTCTGACAGTGGAAAACATAGCCAACAAACACCGTGGAACCTAAACGAATGAAAGAAAACTATCATTTGGCCACAACCAACATTCACAGATACAACACAATGTGACGTGCGGGGTTGAGGTTAAAGGTTGAGTGAAGGGCCCTCGTTTTAAACTACTTTTTTGAAAAGGATTGGGAACAAGTAAGACGTATTTAATTTATTTAATGGGAAGTAGTAAGAGCTATATAATTTAATCTATGTATTATATTCTATTGTATTGTATTCTGTTGTATTCTTTTGGATTGTATTCACACTAACCCCACTAAAACTTCAGCCCACAAAAACTCGCCTCTGGCGCCTAGCCTCTGGCACTTAGCCTCTAACACTTAGCCTTTAACACTTAGCCTTTAACACTTAGCCTTTAACACTTAGCCTAGAAGGTGAATAAATAGGGTTAAAGGTTGAGTGAAGGGACCTCGTTTTAAACTACTTTTTTGAAAAGGAGTGGGAACAAGTAAGACGTATTTAATTTATTTAATGGGAAGTAGTAAGACTTATTAAATTTATTTAATCTACTTTTCTTCCCAGGCAAAATTTGATGTGCTGCAATTCCAAATTTCCAAAGTGAATGAAGGAATGAAGTCCTTTAAATTATGATTTTGTATAAATACCTAGGCATTAACACAAATCGACGGCACAAAATGGGGCAGACTTTACTTGTTTGAAAAGGACTGGTTACAAGACAGACCTTTTTTAATTTATTTAATGGAAGAAGAACTTATTTAGTTTAATTGATCTTTTTTGTTCCCTGGCAAAATTCGATTTGCTGCAATTCCAAATTTCCAAAGTGAATGAAGGAAAGAAGTCGTTAAAATTATGATTTTGTTTAAATACTAGGCATAGACACAAAATCTTACGGCACAAAATGGGCAGACTTTACTTGTTTGAAGAGGACTGGTTACAAGACAGACTTTTCTGATTTATTTAATGGAAGAAGACTTATTTAGTTTATTTAATCTATTTTTTGTTCCCTGGCAAAATTGGATTTGCTGAAATTGTATTTTGCCAAATCTTGCCTTGAGACCTGATAGGAAGTATTAAACGCTTAGTTAAATCAATACAAGTTGGTAATTAAGAGCGAGTAATGTTGGTTGAACCGATGAATGAAGGTTGAAAGCAATTTAAATTATGACTTTGTATAAATACTAGATATTAACAGAACATCTACTGCGCGAATGGGCAGAGTTTACTTGTTTGAGAAGGAGTTGCTTATTCAAAACTAAGATTTATTTAATCTGTTTGTTCCCAGGCAAAATTGGATGTGATGCAATTCCAAATTTCACCACATGATGGTGCCCAATTTTGACTTCATAGGACATATTAAACACTTAGCTTGTTATTATGTTCAAGGTAATCAGATTTGTTTAATTCTAATGGCCTCTTCAAAACTATTCTGGATTACTACTTTGGATCTATTCTACATTACTTGGCAACAACATACTCTGTAACAGATTAGGCAGTATAATCATATCTGTTAACTTGAGAGTGCCCACACTCAATCTACTTATCGTGATGTGTTAAATCAATTACTGTTAGACATTATTTGTCTGATAATCTACCAAATCTTTGAATTGAAGAATTTGTGATTTAATTAATAGCTTGTTCAGGGTAATCAGACTTGTATATAATTCTAATGGCCTTCTTTTGAAAACTATTCTGAATTACAACTTTGGATCTTATATTACTTTGCAACAATCTACTCCGTGACAGATTAGGCAGTATAATCACATATGTTAACTTCAGTGCCCACACTGTATTTATTTATGGTTATTTGTTAAATCAAGTACTGTTAGACATGAAATAGGAAGTGTTTAACATAAATGTTATGGCTACTCACCATTGTAGCTCGCTCCTGGTCAATGATACGAGCCTCTTCTTGCAGTGGAAAACTTGCAGCCAACAAACACCGTGGAACCTAAAGGAATGAAATTAAACATTAACATTTCGCCTCGACCAATTTTCACACGTGCAACGCAACGCGGCTACACTTCTGCTATTACAAACGTAAATCTCCTTAAACACAATGAGTGTTACTTACCGTGTACGCTCTAGACGGTCCAGTTGCAAGCAGAAAATAAAGATATTTCTGTTGATAATCGTCGCTGCTCAGTGGCTCACGGCCATCGCGCCAACAGATTTGAATCGGAGGTTCGGGCAATTACGTCATATCCGCGGCACATGACTGCGACGTAATACCCGCTTATCTGAAACGGCAGTTAAAAGTAGAGTTACATCAAGTTTTCTTGGAACCTAAACGAATGAAAGAAAACTATCATTTGGCCACAACCAACATTCACAGATACAACACAACGTGCGGGGTTGAGGTTAAAGATTGAGTGAAGGGCCCTCGTTTTAAACTACTGTTTTGAAAAGGAGTGGGAACAAGTAAGACATATTTAATTTATTTAATGGGAAGTAGTAAGACTTATTAAATTTATTTAATCTACTTTTCTTCCCAGGCAAAATTTGATGTGCTGCAATTCCAAATTTCCAAAGTGAATGAAGGAATGAAGTCCTTTAAATTATGATTTTGTATAAATACTAGGCATTAACACAAAATCGACGGCACAAAATGGGCAGACTTTACTTGTTTGAAAAGGACTGGTTACAAGACAGACTTTTTTAATTTATTTAATGGGAAGAAGACTTATTTAGTTTAATTGATCTATTTTTGTTCCCTGGCAAAATTCGATTTGCTGCAATTCCAAATTTCCAAAGTGAATGAAGGAAAGAAGTCGTTTAAATTATGATTTTGTTTAAATACTAGGCATAGACACAAAATCTACGGCACAAAATGGGCAGACTTTACTTGTTTGAAGAGGACTGGTTACAAGACAGACTTTTCTGATTTATTTAATGGGAAGAGGACTTATTTAGTTTATTTAATCTATTTTTGTTCCCTGGCAAAATTGGATTTGCTGAAATTGTATTTTGCCAAATCTTGCCTTGAGACCTGATAGGAAGTATTAAACGCTTAGTTAAATCAATACAAGTTGGTAATAAGAGCGAGTAATGTTGGTTGAACCGATGAATGAAGGTTGAAAGCAATTTAAATTATGACTTTGTATAAATACTAGATATTAACAGAACATCTACTGCGCGAAATGGGCAGAGTTTACTTGTTTGAGAAGGAGTGGCTTATTCAAAACTAAGATTTATTTAATCTGTTTGTTCCCAGGCAAAATTGGATGTGATGCAATTCCAAATTTCACCACATGATGGTGCCCAATTTTGACTTCATAGGACATATTAAACACTTAGCTTGTTATTATGTTCAAGGTAATCAGATTTGTTTATTATTCTAATGGCCTCTTCAAAACTATTCTGGATTACTACTTTGGATCTATTCTACATTACTTGGCAACAACATACTCTGTAACAGATTAGGCAGTATAATCATATCTGTTAACTTGAGAGTGCCCACACTCAATCTACTTATCGTGATGTGTTAAATCAATTACTGTTAGACATTATTTGTCTGATAATCTACCAAATCTTTGAATTGAAGAATTTGTGATTTAATTAATAGCTTGTTCAGGGTAATCAGACTTGTATATAATTCTAATGGCCTTCTTTTGAAAACTATTCTGAATTACAACTTTGGATCTTATATTACTTTGCAACAATCTACTCCGTGACAGATTAGGCAGTATAATCACATATGTTAACTTCAGTGCCCACACTGTATTTATTTATGGTTATTTGTTAAATCAAGTACTGTTAGACATGAAATAGGAAGTGTTTAACATAAATGTTATGGCTACTCACCATTGTAGCTCGCTCCTGGTCAATGATACGAGCCTCTTCTTGCAGTGGAAAACTTGCAGCCAACAAACACCGTGGAACCTAAAGGAATGAAATTAAACATTAACATTTCGCCTCGACCAATTTTCACACGTACAACGCAACGCGGCTACACTTCTGCTATTACAAACGTAAATCTCCTTAAACACAATGAGTGTTACTTACCGTGTACGCTCTAGACGGTCCAGTTGCAAGCAGAAAATAAAGATATTTCTGTTGATAATCGTCGCTGCTCAGTGGCTCACAGCCATCGCGCCAACAGATTTGAATCGGAGGTTCGGGCAATTACGTCATATCCGCGGCACATGACTGCGACGTAATACCCGCTTATCTGAAACGGCAGTTAAAAGTAGAGTTACATCAAGTTTTCTTGGAACCTAAACGAATGAAAGAAAACTATCATTTGGCCACAACCAACATTCACAGATACAACACATCGTGCGGGGTTGAGGTTAAAGATTGAGTGAAGGGCCCTCGTTTTAAACTACTGTTTTGAAAAGGAGTGGGAACAAGTAAGACATATTTAATTTATTTAATGGGAAGTAGTAAGACTTATTAAATTTATTTAATCTACTTTTCTTCCCAGGCAAAATTTGATGTGCTGCAATTCCAAATTTCCAAAGTGAATGAAGGAATGAAGTCCTTTAAATTATGATTTTGTATAAATACTAGGCATTAACACAAAATCGACGGCACAAAATGGGCAGACTTTACTTGTTTGAAAAGGACTGGTTACAAGACAGACTTTTTTAATTTATTTAATGGGAAGAAGACTTATTTAGTTTAATTGATCTATTTTTGTTCCCTGCCAAAATTCGATTTGCTGCAATTCCAAATTTCCAAAGTGAATGAAGGAAAGAAGTCGTTTAAATTATGATTTTGTTTAAATACTAGGCATAGACACAAAATCTACGGCACAAAATGGGCAGACTTTACTTGTTTGAAGAGGACTGGTTACAAGACAGACTTTTCTGATTTATTTAATGGGAAGAGGACTTATTTAGTTTATTTAATCTATTTTTGTTCCCTGGCAAAATTGGATTTGCTGAAATTGTATTTTGCCAAATCTCGATTTGAGACCTGATAGGAAGTATTAAACGCTTAGTTAAATCAATACAAGTTGGTAATAAGAGCGAGTAATGTTGGTTGAACCGATGAATGAAGGTTGAAAGCAATTTAAATTATGACTTTGTATAAATACTAGATATTAACAGAACATCTACTGCGCAAAATGGGCAGAGTTTACTTGTTTGAGAAGGAGTGGCTTATTCAAAACTAAGATTTATGTAATCTGTTTGTTCCCAGGCAAAATTGGATGTGATGCAATTCCAAATTTCACCACATGATGGTGCCCAATTTTGACTTCATAGGACATATTAAACACTTAGCTTGTTATTATGTTCAAGGTAATCAGATTTGTTTATCATTCTAATGGCCTCTTCAAAACGATTCTGGATTACTACTTTGGATCTATTCTACATTACTTGGCAACAACATACTCTGTAACAGATTAGGCAGTATAATCACATATGTTAACTTGAGAGTGCCCACACTCAATCTACTTATCGTGATGTGTTAAATCAATTACTGTTAGACATTATTTGTCTGATAATCTACCAAATCTTTGAATTGAAGAATTTGTGATTTAATTAATAGCTTGTTCAGGGTAATCAGACTTGTATATAATTCTAATGGCCTTCTTTTGAAAACTATTCTGAATTACAACTTTGGATCTTATATTACTTTGCAACAATCTACTCGGTGACAGATTAGGCAGTATAATCACATATGTTAACTTCAGTGCCCACACTGTATTTATTTATGGTTATTTGTTAAATCAAGTACTGTTAGACATGAAATAGGAAGTGTTTAACATAAATGTTATGGCTACTCACCATTGTAGCTCGCTCCTGGTCAATGATATGAGCCTCTTCTTGCAGTGGAAAACTTGCAGCCAACAAACACCGTGGAACCTAAAGGAATGAAATTAAACATTAACATTTCGCCCGGACCAACATTCACACGTACAACGCAACGCGGCTACACTTCTGCTATTACAAACGTAAATCTCCTTAAACACAACGAGTGTTACTTACCGTGTACGCTCTAGGCAAAATTGGATGTGATGCAATTCCAAATCTATCTGAAACGGCAGTTAAAAGTAGAGTTACATCAAGTTTTCTTTTTTAATCAACACAATCATTTACAACCGTTGACCAGAAAGAATCGTCGAAATTCGACGTCCCCCACAAACGCCACGCTCACTCGCTTTTCAGGGCAACAAAAGTACTTCTTTTTAAAAACGATGAGTTGTACTTACCGTGTACGCTCTGGACGGTCCAGTTGCAAGCAGAAAATAAAAATATTTCTCTTGTTAGTCGTATGTTACCATCCGCTGTGTCTTTGTCAACATCGCCGCCATTTTCCTACTTCCTGCTGCGAGCCACGCCCACGGATTTAAATTTGGGCGGAAGCTCTTTCCATTGGCGTCGTTTTCGCGTATAGCAAATCCGATTGGTTGGGAAGGGGGCACGGTTATGCAGCCGAGGGGTCCTGTGATCGGTGGGATGTAAAGTAGGCGTCGACGTCACGTCCGCGTCACGTGACCACGACGTGGCAGACGTCATATAGCAACCGCTGTTTTGTTTAGTAGACTTACAGTTGTTATGCATTGACATAATGGCGCACACACCAAATAGATTTAAATAAATTAAATAATTCTTCTGCCCACTCTCTTTTAAACAAGTTAACTCTCCCCGCGGATTTGAATTCCGGCGAAAGTTACGCCCATCGACGTCACGTATGTCACGTGACCACGACGTGGCAGATGTCATATAGCAACCGCTGTTTTGTTTAGTAGATTTACAGTTGTTATGCATTGGCATAATGGTGTGCACTCAAAATAGATTTAAATAAATTAAATATTTCTTCTGCCTACTCCCTTTTAAACAAGTTAACTCTGCCCACGTCCATTGACGTCTTGTCTGCGTCACGTGACCACGACGTAGCGACGTCATATAGTAACCGCTGTTTTGACCAGTAGACTTAGTTATTATGCGTTGACATAATGGCGCACTGGTTAGCATGGCCACCTCTTAAGCATGATGATGCGGGTTCGACGCCTGATCAATGTTAGCATGGAGTGAGCTGAAGTGCATGGCGCTGAAGATTTGAATCTTTGAAATGCGCTGAGGTCTGACATATCAGGCAGAATGGTTTGCCATCACGTTCAACAAAAAATAGAAACTTTCCCACTCTGACTAAAACGTCCTGTGTTCATCTACGTATTTTCGTTTTGCTGTGCATCTTTTCCCTGCCATTTCGAGAGCCCAATTGACACTCATAGTTTAAAGAAATGTGTTTGCCCATCCTACTTTGTGGAATTTCACCACATGCGCTTTTGACCAAAATACCAAATTGAACTCAAGTGAAGCCAACACGCACAACCCCCCCCCCCCCCACACACACACACACACACACAAATGTTGATATGAACATAAAAGAGCCGCATGCGGTTCGGGAGTTGCGGCTTGGCCAAACCTGTACTATACAACTTTATTTGTATAAAATTTTCACAACAGCTGTCACACAAACAAAGCGGGAAAAACCGAAGACGTGCGTGTTCCGCCCACGCTGGATTTATTTGCACCTTTGAAAAGACACCGTATTGCCGCAGATGTGGCAAAGAGTACTTTTGGGCATCTGAGACGGAAGGATGTCCAAAGCATCACGTCACCTGCTCTGGTAGGCATGGTGGTGGGACGTTGAGGTCAACCGCTTTGGGGTTGGCTGAATCTTTGATCGCAGGATGCCACACACTTGAAGACAGAAGCAGAAAAGCAGAGCTAAATGCAAAATGTACTCACCGGTGACTCCAATTTTTTTCCCCCCTGAAGAAACAGCTGGACGGGTGGCCCCGGCTGGCCAGTGGGACTCTTGTTATTCTGACCCTTTTTAGTGCGCGTTTGGGGCAACAACCGTTTTTTGTGGCGCTCTCTTCTGGTTCAAAAGTGCCCTGCATGTGAATTTGCTTTTCCTGCCTTCTGATTGGATGAGCGCCGGTGTGACGCGGTGCCTCTGTCACCGTGGCGGGGGGTATACGTTGGCATCGGAGCGTCTGCCAACGTCTGAGACCGGCTGGCAGTGTATCGGAGGTGTCGAGTGCCGTGCCGCTGGAGCTCACTCACCAGCTGGTGTTAGGGCCACAGAATGAAGGCCAAGGAGAAGAATAGAAAGAGAAACAGAAACTTCTCCTCCAATTGTTTGATTTGTCTCTTCTGAGCTTCGATGAATTCTTTCAGCTCTTTGTTCCTCTAGGACGGACAAATGGAAAGTGGCATTCAAAAGCCAGTAAGCGTGCAAGTAAGTGCCGGGCTGGCTTTGGGCCCTTACCTGTTGCGCGCTGTGCAGCAGATCCATTCTCTCTTGGAGGATGCAAGCGTCGCGCTCCCTCAACTCGCACATCAGGGCTCGCTTCCATTGGTCCACGGCGCTCCTAAGCTCTTCTCTCTGATCCGCCGTCAGCACGTCATTCACGCCAGCGTGGCTGGCTTTTTCGCCGTCCGTGGCGGGGCAGTCCCGCTGCGGTAGCGCCTCGTACAACATGGCCTCCAGCTCCAGGATCCTCTGGGCCGCAATCCTCGTCCATCAGTGGTCCGGCGGGAGATTTGAGGGCGGCTTACCTTATGAGCCTGGTCCATGGAACACTTCCTGAAGTCCAACTCTTCATCCAGGTAGCCCTTCTGCTTGCAGAACATATCCTAGCACAGCTCAAGGTCAGAATTGTTGGGGCACATTGCCGGAGTTCCCCTTGGCTGATGTCGCGTGTCTGTCTACCTTCTCACTTTCAATGTCCAACATCTTCTGTTGAAGTGCTGACTTGGTCACTTTGATGTATTCTAACCACTGAGGAAAGGCTGCTGTCACATAAGCAGAATGCGAGAGCGTGCGTGGACGTGCGCGTTACCTTCTCGGCTAGGGTGAGAAGGGTCCTGGCGTGAATCACTACCACCTGCTCCTCGTTGGTGAGATTCTGCAAGAGCCCAAAGGCACAGCGTCAACAAGCTTCTTTCAGCGCAAAGCCTTCCAAAAGTCACATTTGAGCCGCCGAGTCTCGTGGAGTGCGAACATAAGGAGTTCGACATACACTTACGGCGTTATAGCCCAGGATGTCCAGCTTCTTCATCAGATCACTGATGACGATGTCCGGGGGAAAGGCGCAAGGAGCAATGTAAGGTGTTCTGGGACCTCGGGTTCAAAGTCAAAGTCAAAGTCAAAGTCAGCTTTATTGTCAATTTCTCCACATGCCAAAGACACACAAAGAAACCGAAATTTCGTACCCCCCTATCCCACGGTGACAAGACATGGCTCACAACAGACAAACATTAAACAAGTATAACAAAAGCGTGCCGAATAAATAATGAATAAATAACACAACAATAAATAAATAAATAAATAATTAAGAGGAGCACAAAAAGAAAAAAACAAAAAAGAGCAAGTGCGCGTACAGCAGACATTCCCGAAAATAGCGCAACAGTGCCGCACGCTACGCAGAAGGGGGTAGCGAGTTCAGGGCCCTAACAGCCTGGAGGAAGAAGCTGTCGGCGAGTCTGGTGGTGCGGGAGCGCAGGCTCCTGTACCTCTTCCCAGAGGGCAGAAGGTCAAACAAAGAGTGAGCCGGGTGACTCACATCTCTGGCAATCGAGGTTGCCTTGCGGGTGAGATGGGAGGTGTAAATGTCCTTCAGGGAGGGAAGCGAAGCACCAATAATCTTACCAGCCGTATTCACTATGCGCTGCAGGGCCTTCAAGTTCTGTTCAGTGCAGTTACCACCCCAGACAGCGATGCAACTGGTGAGGACGCTCTCAATGGTGCCACGGTAGAATGTAGACAGGACTGCCTGAGGAGCACATGCACGCCTGAGCTTCCGCAGGAAGTACAGGCGGCGCTGAGCTTTCTTTGCCAGTGACGAGGTGTTCGCGGACCAGGAGAGGTCCTCACTGATGTGCACCCCCAGGAACTTGGTGCAGCTCACCCTCTCCACCACAGCACCGTCGATGATCAGCGGCAGGTGTGTTTTGTGACCCTTCCGGAAGTCAACAATGATTTCCTTGGTCTTACCGACGTTCAGCAGGAGGTTGTTGTCCCTGCACCACGTGGTCAGAAGGTCAACTTCTGACCTGTACCGAGTCTCGTCGCCCTTCGTGATGAGACCCACCAGAGTCGTGTCGTCAGCAAACTTCACTATGCGGTTGTCGCTGTAGGTCGCAGTGCAGTCATGCGTCAGCAGGGTGAAGAGCAATGGACTGAGCACGCAGCCCTGGGGGGCCCCTGTGCTCAGCGTGATGCTGGCGGAGATTTTGTCGCCAACACGCACCACCTGAGGCCTCTGACAGAGGAAGTCCAGTATCCAGTTGCAGAGGGAGGTACTGAGGCCCAGCTCGTCGAGTTTGGAGATGAGTCGCTGCGGCACAATGGTGTTGAAGGCAGAGCTGAAGTCCACAAACAGCAACCTCACATATGAGTCCTTTCTCTCCAGGTGGGTGAGGGCCGAGTGGAGGGCAGAGCAGATGGCATCCTCAGAGGACCGCTTGGCACGGTACGCAAACTGGAAAGGGTCAATGGTGGGGGGGAGAACGGACTTGATGTGCTCCAAGACCAGCCGCTCAAAGCACTTCATGATGATGGGCGTCAGTGCCACAGGGCAGTAGTCATTGAAGCAGGACGGTGCAGGTTTCTTCGGCACAGGAACGATGGTGGCAGCCTTGAAACACGAGGGGACGATGGCCTGCTGCAGGGAAACGTTAAAGATGTCCGTGAAGACACCCGACAGCTCCCCAGCGCAGTCCTTCAGCGCTCGACCCGGGATGTTGTCAGGGCCCGCCGCCTTACGGGTGTCAATAGCGGCAAGCGCCCTCCTCACACCGTCGGCAGAGAGGCGCAGGGGCTGCTCGTGTGGGGGGGGAGTGGTCTTCAGCGGGCAAGTGCCGTTCTGGGCGTCGAAGCGAGCAAAGAAGCGGTTCAGATCGTTCAGCAGACGGACGTCGCCCTCACAGCTCCTCGGCGCGGGCTTGTAGTCCGTGATGGTCTGAATGCCCCGCCAAAGGCTACGTGCGTCCTTGCTGTCCTTGAAGTGGGTGGAGACCTTGCACGAGAACGCCTTCTTCGCTTCTTTGATGCCTCGGGACAGGTCGGCCCTCGCTGTCCTCAAGCCAGCCTCATCCCCTGCTCTGAAAGCCTTGTCCCTGGCCCTCAACAGTCTGAGGACAGCCCCCGTCAGCCACGGCTTCCAGTTCGCGCGAGTGACGACGGATTTCGAGCAAGTCACATCATCGATGCACTTCGTGATGTAAGAGGTAACAGAGTCAGTATATTCCTCTATGTCCGTCCAATCGTTGTAGGTGGCTGCCTGCTTAAACAAGTCCCAGTCAGTGGTGTCGAAGCAGTCAGGGTTAAGGTTAGGGTTGCGAGGGACGCCTTACGTACGCTCACGCCCTCGGCCTCGCAGTAGATCTGCAAAGGGCTGAGGCCGTCTGGGAAACGGACTTGCAGAAACTTCAAGACGGGGGAGCGCCACTCCCTCTCCTGAAAGGCAGAGGCATGCATCCGTCCGTCCGTCCGTCCGTCCGTCACATCTCTGGCCTCAACACGCTTGTGCGAGTCTTCCCACCTCCAGCTCCAGGATGCGGAACTCAAGCAGTTCGTTTTGGTCTCGGATATCCTGGATGTGCTCTTTCAGACGCGCTTCTTCCGCCTCCATCCGCCTGACCTGAAAAGACAGTCAGACCTCATCTGCGGGGCTTCCCGACAGGTGTGACGCCAAGCGACTCCGCCCAGCGCCTTTCTTTCCGTCACCTTTTCGGCCAACTGCTGATTGCTCTGATGCAGCAGCTGCTTCTCCTCCACCCACTTGACATTCTAGAAGAGACAAACGCGTGGACAGCTTTGGAATGTTGTGTCATTTTCATCCACAAATTCTTTGGTTGACTGGAAAATGACATTTGCTTTTCTCCGCATTTTCCCAGCCACGTTCGGGGGGGGGGGGGGGGGGGGTTGGTCGGTCCAGTAATGCCAGACGGATGAGTGACTGAAGAATGTAGCTATTTTGTCTGAGAAAAAGGTGTGCTCATTGATGAGCTTACCTGTCCTTGTTGCTTCAGCGCTGACTCCAGATCTGCTACTCTGCTTTGATAGTGACCCATTTCTACCATCAGCTTTTCTCTGGTCTGAAAGGACGAGGAGGGAGGCTCCTCCTCCTCCTTTCAGACCAGAGAACACCCGAGGCTGGGTGAGAACGGGGAGGCTGCGACCCGGCCGGGGGTTGCGGGAAGGGGCGCCACCTTGATCTCCTTCTCGGCGTCGTAGTCCCCTTCGCTGGTCTGGGCTAGCAGAGCGTAGGCTCGTTGCAGCGCTTGATATTCTTGCGTCAGCTGGCGGTAGCGAAGCTCCGCCTCTTCATGCACACACCAATGCAACACAGCACTAGTACCAGAATCAGTCAGACCGGCGACAAAGCACCCGCGACGCAAAGACGAGTCCGATTCCAGGCTGAAGAGGAATGTTTGGTGCCAATACGCTGGCAGAAATGGCGGGCTACCTCTTCGGGTTCCGTGTCGGGGGTTCTGTCGGTGTGAAAAGACAAGGACGATCCGTCCGAGTCCACCAACACGTCTTCGTCGTAGCCGTAAAATGTTTCGATGACCTGCGGGCGCGGAAGCAAACATCTCTCTGAACAAACTGAAGCGACACCTCACGATGAATCGACGAGAGGAACGATAGCGAGAAAAAGGCCATTTCATCTTGCGCAACACCAAGCAGCCGCAAACAAACAGACTCACCTTGCAGGACCTCACGCTTTGTTCCTCCTCAGAGATTCTCGACGTCGGTATCGTAGCAGCAAATCTCTCTCCTGTCGACACAAATAATCCGCCTTTGAGATTCTTTGGATGCAAAGGGAACGAACGGCTCCGGCGCAGAAACAAACGCGACTCACAATGACATTTCTGACATGAGCTCCTGTCTCCAGAGCCTGAAAAACACGTCACCGGCGATGATTGGAGGGACGCTCGTCTTTTCCAAAAGTGACAACTACAGGGTGTGTCAGGGTTTTCCAGATTATCTTTATCGTATCATTGTGTTGCTTTGACTTTGACTGCGACCTGTAATAAATAATATTATTTATCCCTTATTTATCCCTATCGCTTATCCCTTCCTACACAAAGTTGTAAAACACCCCTTGCTATGTTTTGACTAGAGGTCAAGGGCTTCCTCTATTCAATCCACTCTTACACCCACCCTGTTTCTCTTAATTAAAATGCTCGTGCAGGAGCCGAGAGTCAGACTTCATTCGTACAACGGATGGACTCTCCACCTGCAGGTGTCCAAAAGAACTTACTTGTCTCCCGTGTGGTTCTTGCAAAATAAGTTGGAGCGAGCGCAACTCTAACAGGGTGCATTTTGCCACTAGCTGCCTACAGACAATGACGTCGCGCTCGCGGCTCATGGTTGACGGGCTGAGCAGCCGGGCAAGTCCGTCGTTTTCAGCGCACAGCGAGTGGCAAAGGCGCTGACAAAACGGGAGCTTTGAGCTGCTGAAAACGGCAAAACAAGTCTAAAGCGTGTTCAAACGCGTGCGCACAATGCTCCTGCTTGAAAGGTCGGAATTTAAGGGGCCAATTTTTTGGATGGCGGCCGCCGGCCAAGCTTTGGACGGAAAAGGTTTCCTGGCGACAGCGAGCGAGCGCGGCGCTGCCGTACGTGCACCGAGTCGCCTACCTGAAGACCTTGGACAAGTCGTCGATGATGTGCCGCTGCTCCACAACTTGAAGGAACTCCATTTCACCGTCCTGCTGGCCGCAACCGCGGTCCAGGTCATTGAGCGAACTAGGCCTTCTCTGTGGAACACAAATGCAGTGGACTCTGTTGGCACGCCGCCGTTGTCCGCGTCGACTTACCAAGCTTGCCATCTCCTCGTTCTCCTGGGTGACAAAGCGCACTTTGTTTTCAAGGCGACACAGCACCAGCGAGAGTTCTTCATTCTTCCTGCTCAGGCGTTTGTTTTTGTACAGGAGTGGCAGAAACTGGCTTTCTGTTTCTCAGTCGCTTTAGCTGCAAGCATGAAGTGCGGGATGTGAAAGACGCACAACACGCGGGCCAGAACGTATCCATTCCTTTTGCATCGGTTTGAACGGAATCGTGGCTTTGGCTCCCAATAAAAGACATCTACCAGGCAACCGACTCGCCGCGCCGCTCAACTAATAAGCAAGCGCAATGGGTGCCTCGCTGGATGGCGCGCATCAAACGTAGCGCAAACCTTCAAGCGTGCCGTCAATAAATTACCAGTTCATTGCGCTCTTCAGAAAGCAGGGCGTTTCGATCCTCCAGTTTCCTGATGACTGCGCTGAGCTCAGCGATTTTCAGATGAAACCGTCGCGTGTCCCGATCCTCCTGAGACTGAAAACGCCCCGCAACACACACACACAAGCACTCGTTCAAAGTTCAAAACTGTTTTTGTGCTACCTTCCTCCAGCAACGAACTAAGTCATGCGTACTGCAAGTGTGTGATGAGGTGGCTTACGCAATGAAGAGGATTGCTAGTAGCGGCGTTGACCCCACTTCCAGGGTAGTTTAGGCCCGCCCTTTGGGAATCCCTCAGGGCAGCGATCTGCTGCTCGGCAGCCTGAGTCTGCAGCTGAAGGCGGTGGACGTGGCCGGCCCCAGGGCTTCATCCAAAACACTAACCGCTCTGTCTTTCAGCTTGATCTCATCCGTCTGGATGTACAAACGGGGAGCGCTCAGGCAGGCGGGCAAACTCATTTGCCAGAATTGTGACAAAAACAAAGAGAGCAACCGGCCAATTTTTTTCTTGAATCGACTAGAACACCTTTGCTGTGACAAAAGCGAAGCGAGCAACCGGACATTTTCTTCTTGTGAAATAGAATAGAATAGAATGCCTTAGGTGTCATTGCACTGCAGGTATACAACGAAATTGGGAACATAGCCACGCACCGCGCATCTGATCAGTCCTACCAGTCGGCGGATCTCCCTCTCGCAGTCTCTCTTGGTTCGGCTCAGCTCCTCCCGATGCTGGTGATGAGCCGATCGGAGCTCGGCCGCTCGGGACTGCCAGGCCTGCTGGGCCGCTGCCAGGGCTTCTTCCGCGCTCCTGGTGGAGGCGACACCGCTCGGTCTCCCGACACCGCCGCGTCTCCTCCACCTCCGCCAGCAAAGCGCCCCCCCTCCTCACCTGAGCAGACATTGCGCCACACCGGGCCGTTGAGACCGCAACGGAGCGCCGCGACGCTTACTGGGGACAAGCTACACAATACGGTAGCGGCCGCATCGAAGCCCGACGTGGCGTGCGGATAGTCAGACACGGATAGAGCGGATCACCTTGTCCATGGAGCCGTCCCTCAGGCTGAGGACCAAGGCATTCAGTCGCTGGATCTCTCCATCTTTGATTTTGATCACTCTCATCAGCTCCATTTCATGCTGCCGCAGTAATGTCTCCCTGGTAATGGCTAACTCTTTCTGCTTCTCCTCATGGAGTTTGCTTTTGAGTTCCGTCATGGCGGCGGTGGCACGGTGGTGCTCCGCCCGCAGGTCCTGACTTCTCTCTCTCTCCAGACAGCTGACCTGACATGACTTAGACTTAGACAAACTTTATTGTCATCTTGTCTGCACATGGTGCATACAAAACGAAATTCCGTTGCATACGTCTTACAACAAAGTAGTGATATTGCAGTTGAATAGAAGTAACATATCCTATGAAAATATATATATATACATATATACTATATATATATATATATATATATATTAAAAATAAGTATAAAGTGCAGCAGTGATAATTATGCAATAGTGCAAGTAGGCAAAACAGTATTCAAGAGTGTGCAGAGGAATGCTAAACCATGTATTAAACTTCTATTTAAAGGGTTTATACAAGTTCAGTAAAGTTGGTAGTGCGAGATAGTGCAAGATAGAGGTCCGTAGTGTCATAAAGTACAGTTCTGTGAATGTGTGATGCAGAGTTCAGTTTAGAGCTCAACAGTTCTAGTGTTCAACAGTCTGATGACAGCAGGGAAAAAGCTGTTGCAGAACCTGGTGGACCTGCAGCGGATGCTGCAAACCTCTTCCCAGAGGGCAGCAGGGAGAACAGTCCATGGTGGGGGTGTGATGGGTCATTGATGATGTTACGGGCACGGGACATGCAGCGCTGAGATGAAATGTCCTGAATGGAGGGAAGAGGAGCCCCTATGATCCTCTCTGCTGTCCTCACCACTCTCCTCACGTTCTTCCAATCGGAGGCGGTGCAGCCTCCACACCACACAGAGAGACAGCTTGTCAGAATGCTCTCTATGGTGCTCCTGTAGAACGTCCTCATGATGGGTGGGGGCAGGTGGGCTCTCCTCATCCTCCGCAGGAAGTACAAGCGCTTCTGTGCCCTCTTGACCAGTGCCGTAGTGTTCATAGTCCAGGTGAGGTCTTCTGTGATGTGGACCCCCAGGAATTTGGTGGTGCTGACCACCTCCACAGCTGAGCTGTTGATGATCAGTGGAGCGTGGTGAGGCTGTTTTTTCCTGAAGTCGACGATGATCTCCTTCATCTTCTCCTCATTCAGGATCAGGCTGTTTTCTCTGCACCAGCCCACCAGCTGCTCCACCTCCTCTCTGTAGTCCAGGTCGTTGTTGTCTCTGATGAGCCCCACCACCGTTGTGTCGTCTGCTGACTTCACGATGTGATTGGTGGTGAACCTGAGGACGCAGTCGTGTGTCATCAGGGTGCACAGCAGGGGGCTCAGGACGCAGCCCTGAAGGGAGCCTGTGCTGAGGGTGATGACATCAGAGGTGTTCTGTCCGACCCGGACTGACTGAGGTCTGTTGGTGAGGAAGTCTAGCAGCCAGTTGCGAAGGGGGGTGTTGAAGCCCAGGTGTTCCAATTTTCCTACCAGATGCTGTGGGATGATGGTGTTAAACGCTGAGCTGAAGTCCAGGAACAGCCTCCGCACATGGGTGTTCTTCTCCTCCAGGTGAGCCAGGCTCAGGTGAAGAACGGAGGAGATGGCGTCCTGAGTGGAGCGGTTTTGCCGGTCGGCAAACTGGAACGGGTCAAATAATAGGGGGAGTCTGGAAACGATGTGACCTTTAAGCAGCCTTTCGAAGCACTTCATCATAACCGGAGTCAGTGCAACAGGCCGGTAATCATTAAATGAGGTGATTTGAGGTTTCTTCGGCACCGGAATGATGGAGGCAGTCTTAAAGCACGCCGGCACTGTGGCTTGGCCCAGCGAGGTGTTAAAAATGTCTGTGATGACCCCAGCCAGATGACTTGCACATTTCCTGAACACACGCCCAGGAATGTTGTCGGGGCCAGGGGCCTTACAGGGGTTGACTCTCCTCAGGGTCTTCAACACATCGGCGGAGTCAAGGCAGAGTACCTCCTCTTCCTGATGGGGGACAGTTTTAACTGCTGGAGTGCCGTTTAGTGCCTCGAACCTCCCAAAGAAGTTATTTAGACCATTTAGAAAGTCAGCATCAACTACACCCACCGGGGGGGGGGGGAGGGTGAGTTGTAGTCTGTAATCGCCCGTATGCCTTGCCACATACTCCTGATGTTTTTGACGTCGTGGAAACGATCCTGAAATTTTCGACTGCGGTCTCGCTTCGCTATCCTGATGGCACGGTTCAAGTTGGCTCTCGCTGTCCTCAGTGTCTCCTTGTCGCCAGACTTGAAGGCAGAGTTCCGCGCTCGTAGCGTTTGACGTACCTCCTCAGTCATCCAGGGTCGTTGGTTGCCCCGGGTGATGATATTCTTAGTGGTGCTGACGTCCTCGGTGCATTTGTTGATGTAGGCTGACACAGTCATGGCACACGCATGTCTAATCTACATCGGGAAAACTGGGAGGGAGGGAGGCAGGCAGGGAGGCAGGCAGGGAGGCAGGCAGGGAGGCAGGCAGTGTTTGTCTGTTGAGGTTTTCACCTTGTTCTTCTCCTGCTGAAGTTCTAACTGGACGTCCATCAGTTTGGTTCTCAGCTCGTCATTGGCGGCCTGAAGGGCGTCCGTTCGCTCCGCCTTGGCCCGCCCTGCCGGAGCTCGTTTGGACATCTCTTACTCGAGTCTCGCCCGGTCGTCAGTCAGAGATCACAACATTTGTACCTGGAGAGCACAAACGCAGCGCTGTTTTCCACTGGCTTCGAACTCAACTTCAATCGGTACCGTAACTTACAACATCATAAACATAGAACTAGCTTGACTTATTCATTGAATAAATGCATTTGGTTCTTCAAAACTGCATCACGCAACATAGCGTGACCGAGACGGCCGTTATCCACCTGCGTGAAGTTATTTGGTGAAATGAATGAGATGTTTAAGACACCATCGTTCTGTCTCTATGTAGATGAAGGGAAATAATCGATTGCTGAAGGTCCAAAGGTGTTGTGATAAACAAATAAACATATTAGTGATTAGTGACATATTTGTGATAAACATATTAGGCAGGATAATCACATATGTTAACGTGACTGCCCACACTGTATTTATTTATGGTTATTTGTTAAATCGAGTACTGTTAGACATGAAATAGGAAGTGTTTAACATAAATGGAAGACGAAAGGGGTACTCACCATTGTAGCTCCTGCTGGTCAATGATACGAGCCTCTTCTTGCAGTGGAAAACATACAGCCAACAAACACCGTGGAACCTAAAGGAATGAAATTAAACATTAACATTTAGCCTCAACCAACATTCACAGATACAACGCAACGCAAACTACACAAACGTAAATCTTTTTAAACACAATGAGTTGTACTTACCGTGTACGCTCTAGACGGTCCACTTGCAAGCAGAAAATAAAGATATTTCTGTTGATAATCGTCGTGTTTGTATCCGGTGTCTCGCTCAAGGCCATTGCGCCCACAGATTTGAATTTTGGCGAGAGTTCAGCCTATTGACGTCATTTCCGCGGTGTAATACCCGCATATCTGAAACGGCAAAGTTAAGAGTAGAGTTAAATAAAGTTTTTAGTCAACGCAATAATTTACAACCGTTGACCAGTCGAAATAATCGTCGAAATTTGGCGTCTGTGGCTGGAAGCAGACGCCGAGTTCGACATTCCTCCCAAACGCCACACTCCCTCGCTTTTCAGGGCTAAAAAAAAACAGTTGTAATTACCTTGTACGCTCTAGACGGTCAAGTTGCAAGCTGAAAACAAAAATATTTGCCTTGTTAGTCATCGTGTTACTAACCGCTGTGTCTTGTTTGCCAGAATTGCCGCTTTCCTACTTCCTGTTGCAAGCCACGCCCACGGATTATAATTTTGCCGTGAGTTCCGCCTATTGACGTCATGTCCGCGTCACATGACTGCGACGTAATATTATCTAAAACTGTTTGTGCGGTATTGTGTTGTTCTGTGCGGCATTGTGTTATTCTGTGCGGCGTCGTGTTGTTCTGTGCGGCGTCGTGTTGTTCAGTGCGACGTCGTGTTGTTCAGTGCGGCATGGTGTTGTTCAGTGCGGCATGGTGTTGTTCAGTGCGGCATGGTGTTGTTCAGTGCGGCATAATGTTGTTCAGTGCGGCATAATGTTGTTCGGTGCGGCATGGTGTTGTTCAGTGCGGCATGGTGTTGTTCAGTGCGGCATGGTGTTGTTCAGTGCGGCATAATGTTGTTCAGAGCGCCATAATGTTGTTCAGTGCGGCATGGTGTTGTTCAGTGCGGGATGGTGTTGTTCAGTGCAGGATGGTGTTGTTCAGTGCAGCGTAATGTTGTTCAGTGCGGCATGGTGTTGTTCAGTGCGGAATGGTGTTGTTCAGTGCGGCATGGTGTTGTTCAGTGCGGGATGGTGTTGTTCAGTGCGGGATGGTGTTGTTCAGTGCGGCATGGTGTTGCTCAGTGCGGCATGGTGTTGTTCAGTGCGGGATGGTGTTGTTCATTGCGGCATGGTGTTGTTCAGTGCGGCATGGTGTTGTTCAGTGCGGCATGGTGTTGTTCAGTGCGGCATAATGTTGTTCAGTGCGGCATGGTGTTGTTCAGTGCGGCATGGTGTTGTTCAGTGCGGGATGGTGTTGTTCAGTGCAGGATGGTGTTGTTCAGTGCGGCATGGTGTTGTTCAATGCGGGATCGTGTTGTTCAGTGCGGCATGGTGTTGTTCAGTGCGGCATGGTGTTGTTCAGTGCGGCATGGTGTTGTTCAGTGCGGCATGGTGTTGTTCAGTGCGGCATAATGTTGTTCAGTGCGGCATAATGTTGTTCAGTGCGGCATAATGTTGTTCAGTGCGGCATAATGTTGTTCAGTGCGGCATGGTGTTGTTCAGTGCGGCATGGTGTTGTTCAGTGCGGCATGGTGTTGTTCAGTGCGGCATGGTGTTGTTCAGTGCAGCATAATGTTGTTCAGTGCGGCATGGTGTTGTTCAGTGCGGCATGGTGTTGTTCAGTGCGGCATGGTGTTGTTCAGTGCGGCATGGTGTTGTTCAGTGCGGGATGGTGTTCAATGCGGGATCGTGTTGTTCAGTGCGGCATGGTGTTTTTCAGTGCGGCATGGTGTTGTTCAGTGCGGCATGGTGTTGTTCATTTCGGCATAATGTTGTTCAGTGCGGCATAATGTTGTTCAGTGCGGCATGGTGTTGTTCAGTGCGGGATGGTGTTGTTCAGTGCGTTATAATGTTGTTCAGTGCGGCATGGTGTTGTTCAGTGCGGCATGGTGTTGTTCAGTGCGGCATGGTGTTGTTCAGTGCGGCATAATGTTGTTTAGTGCGGCATGGTGTTGTTCAGTGCGGGATGGTGTTGTTCAGTGCGTTATAATGTTGTTCAGTGCGGCATGGTGTTGTTCAGTGCGGCATGGTGTTGTTCAGTGCGGCATGGTGTTGTTCATTTCGGCATAATGTTGTTTAGTGCGGCATGGTGTTGTTCAGTGCGTTATAATGTTCAGTGCGGCATGGTGTTGTTCAGTGCGGCATGGTGTTGTTCAGTGCGGCATGGTGTTGTTCAGTGCGGCATGGTGTTGTTCAGTGCGGCATAATGTTGTTCAGTGCGGCATAATGTTGTTCAGTGCGGCATGGTGTTGTTCAGTGCGGGATGGTGTTGTTCAGTGCGGGATGGTGTTGTTCAGTGCGGCATGGTGTTCAATGCGGAATGGTGTTGTTCAGTGCAGGATGGTGTTGTTCAGTGCGGCATGGTGTTGTTCAGTGCGGCATAATGTTGTTCAGTGCGGCATGGTGTTGTTCAGTGCGGCATGGTGTTGTTCAGTGCGGCATGGTGTGTTTCAGTGCGGCATAATGTTGTTCAGTGCGGCATGGTGTTGTTCAGTGCGGCATGGTGTTGTTCAGTGCGGCATAATGTTCAGTGCGGCATAATGTTGTTCAGTGCGGCATGGTGTTGTTCAGTGCGGGATGGTGTTGTTCAGTGCAGGATGGTGTTGTTCAGTGCGGCATGGTGTTCAGTGCGGGATGGTGTCTTTCAGTGCGGCATGGTGTCGTTCAGTGCGGCATGGTGTCTTTCAGTGCGGCATGGTGTCGTTCAGTGAGGCATGGTGTTGTTCAGTGCGGCATGGTGTTGTTTAGTGCGGCATGGTGTTGTTCAGTGCGGGATGGTGTTGTTCAGTGTGGCATGGTGTTCAGTGCGGCATGGTGTTGTTCAGTGCGGTATCGTGTTGTTCAGTGCGGTATCGTGTTTCTCAGTGCGGTATCGTGTTGTTCAGTGCAGTATCGTTGTGTTGTTCGTATTGTGTTTAACACTTAGCCTCTAACACTTAGCCTCTAACACTTAGCCTCTAGCATCTAGAAGGTAAATAAATAGGAAGGAAGGACTCACCGGTGACGCCTTCGCCCACGTCCAAGCGTTGTACTTTGTATTTTCATCCTTCTGACAGTGGAAAACATAGCCAACAAACACCGTGGAACCTAAACGAATGAAAGAAAACTATCATTTGGCCACAACCAACATTCACAGATACAACACAATGTGACGTGCGGGGTTGAGGTTAAAGGTTGAGTGAAGGGCCCTCGTTTTAAACTACTTTTTTGAAAAGGATTGGGAACAAGTAAGACGTATTTAATTTATTTAATGGGAAGTAGTAAGAGCTATATAATTTAATCTATGTATTATATTCTATTGTATTGTATTCTGTTGTATTCTTTTGGATTGTATTCACACTAACCCCACTAAAACTTCAGCCCACAAAAACTCGCCTCTGGCGCCTAGCCTCTGGCACTTAGCCTCTAACACTTAGCCTTTAACACTTAGCCTTTAACACTTAGCCTTTAACACTTAGCCTAGAAGGTGAATAAATAGGGTTAAAGGTTGAGTGAAGGGACCTCGTTTTAAACTACTTTTTTGAAAAGGAGTGGGAACAAGTAAGACGTATTTAATTTATTTAATGGGAAGTAGTAAGACTTATTAAATTTATTTAATCTACTTTTCTTCCCAGGCAAAATTTGATGTGCTGCAATTCCAAATTTCCAAAGTGAATGAAGGAATGAAGTCCTTTAAATTATGATTTTGTATAAATACTAGGCATTAACACAAAATCGACGGCACAAAATGGGCAGACTTTACTTGTTTGAAAAGGACTGGTTACAAGACAGACTTTTTTAATTTATTTAATGGGAAGAAGACTTATTTAGTTTAATTGATCTATTTTTGTTCCCTGGCAAAATTCGATTTGCTGCAATTCCAAATTTCCAAAGTGAATGAAGGAAAGAAGTCGTTTAAATTATGATTTTGTTTAAATACTAGGCATAGACACAAAATCTACGGCACAAAATGGGCAGACTTTACTTGTTTGAAGAGGACTGGTTACAAGACAGACTTTTCTGATTTATTTAATGGGAAGAAGACTTATTTAGTTTATTTAATCTATTTTTGTTCCCTGGCAAAATTGGATTTGCTGAAATTGTATTTTGCCAAATCTTGCCTTGAGACCTGATAGGAAGTATTAAACGCTTAGTTAAATCAATACAAGTTGGTAATAAGAGCGAGTAATGTTGGTTGAACCGATGAATGAAGGTTGAAAGCAATTTAAATTATGACTTTGTATAAATACTAGATATTAACAGAACATCTACTGCGCGAAATGGGCAGAGTTTACTTGTTTGAGAAGGAGTGGCTTATTCAAAACTAAGATTTATTTAATCTGTTTGTTCCCAGGCAAAATTGGATGTGATGCAATTCCAAATTTCACCACATGATGGTGCCCAATTTTGACTTCATAGGACATATTAAACACTTAGCTTGTTATTATGTTCAAGGTAATCAGATTTGTTTATTATTCTAATGGCCTCTTCAAAACTATTCTGGATTACTACTTTGGATCTATTCTACATTACTTGGCAACAACATACTCTGTAACAGATTAGGCAGTATAATCATATCTGTTAACTTGAGAGTGCCCACACTCAATCTACTTATCGTGATGTGTTAAATCAATTACTGTTAGACATTATTTGTCTGATAATCTACCAAATCTTTGAATTGAAGAATTTGTGATTTAATTAATAGCTTGTTCAGGGTAATCAGACTTGTATATAATTCTAATGGCCTTCTTTTGAAAACTATTCTGAATTACAACTTTGGATCTTATATTACTTTGCAACAATCTACTCCGTGACAGATTAGGCAGTATAATCACATATGTTAACTTCAGTGCCCACACTGTATTTATTTATGGTTATTTGTTAAATCAAGTACTGTTAGACATGAAATAGGAAGTGTTTAACATAAATGTTATGGCTACTCACCATTGTAGCTCGCTCCTGGTCAATGATACGAGCCTCTTCTTGCAGTGGAAAACTTGCAGCCAACAAACACCGTGGAACCTAAAGGAATGAAATTAAACATTAACATTTCGCCTCGACCAATTTTCACACGTGCAACGCAACGCGGCTACACTTCTGCTATTACAAACGTAAATCTCCTTAAACACAATGAGTGTTACTTACCGTGTACGCTCTAGACGGTCCAGTTGCAAGCAGAAAATAAAGATATTTCTGTTGATAATCGTCGCTGCTCAGTGGCTCACGGCCATCGCGCCAACAGATTTGAATCGGAGGTTCGGGCAATTACGTCATATCCGCGGCACATGACTGCGACGTAATACCCGCTTATCTGAAACGGCAGTTAAAAGTAGAGTTACATCAAGTTTTCTTGGAACCTAAACGAATGAAAGAAAACTATCATTTGGCCACAACCAACATTCACAGATACAACACAACGTGCGGGGTTGAGGTTAAAGATTGAGTGAAGGGCCCTCGTTTTAAACTACTGTTTTGAAAAGGAGTGGGAACAAGTAAGACATATTTAATTTATTTAATGGGAAGTAGTAAGACTTATTAAATTTATTTAATCTACTTTTCTTCCCAGGCAAAATTTGATGTGCTGCAATTCCAAATTTCCAAAGTGAATGAAGGAATGAAGTCCTTTAAATTATGATTTTGTATAAATACTAGGCATTAACACAAAATCGACGGCACAAAATGGGCAGACTTTACTTGTTTGAAAAGGACTGGTTACAAGACAGACTTTTTTAATTTATTTAATGGGAAGAAGACTTATTTAGTTTAATTGATCTATTTTTGTTCCCTGGCAAAATTCGATTTGCTGCAATTCCAAATTTCCAAAGTGAATGAAGGAAAGAAGTCGTTTAAATTATGATTTTGTTTAAATACTAGGCATAGACACAAAATCTACGGCACAAAATGGGCAGACTTTACTTGTTTGAAGAGGACTGGTTACAAGACAGACTTTTCTGATTTATTTAATGGGAAGAGGACTTATTTAGTTTATTTAATCTATTTTTGTTCCCTGGCAAAATTGGATTTGCTGAAATTGTATTTTGCCAAATCTTGCCTTGAGACCTGATAGGAAGTATTAAACGCTTAGTTAAATCAATACAAGTTGGTAATAAGAGCGAGTAATGTTGGTTGAACCGATGAATGAAGGTTGAAAGCAATTTAAATTATGACTTTGTATAAATACTAGATATTAACAGAACATCTACTGCGCGAAATGGGCAGAGTTTACTTGTTTGAGAAGGAGTGGCTTATTCAAAACTAAGATTTATTTAATCTGTTTGTTCCCAGGCAAAATTGGATGTGATGCAATTCCAAATTTCACCACATGATGGTGCCCAATTTTGACTTCATAGGACATATTAAACACTTAGCTTGTTATTATGTTCAAGGTAATCAGATTTGTTTATTATTCTAATGGCCTCTTCAAAACTATTCTGGATTACTACTTTGGATCTATTCTACATTACTTGGCAACAACATACTCTGTAACAGATTAGGCAGTATAATCATATCTGTTAACTTGAGAGTGCCCACACTCAATCTACTTATCGTGATGTGTTAAATCAATTACTGTTAGACATTATTTGTCTGATAATCTACCAAATCTTTGAATTGAAGAATTTGTGATTTAATTAATAGCTTGTTCAGGGTAATCAGACTTGTATATAATTCTAATGGCCTTCTTTTGAAAACTATTCTGAATTACAACTTTGGATCTTATATTACTTTGCAACAATCTACTCCGTGACAGATTAGGCAGTATAATCACATATGTTAACTTCAGTGCCCACACTGTATTTATTTATGGTTATTTGTTAAATCAAGTACTGTTAGACATGAAATAGGAAGTGTTTAACATAAATGTTATGGCTACTCACCATTGTAGCTCGCTCCTGGTCAATGATACGAGCCTCTTCTTGCAGTGGAAAACTTGCAGCCAACAAACACCGTGGAACCTAAAGGAATGAAATTAAACATTAACATTTCGCCTCGACCAATTTTCACACGTACAACGCAACGCGGCTACACTTCTGCTATTACAAACGTAAATCTCCTTAAACACAATGAGTGTTACTTACCGTGTACGCTCTAGACGGTCCAGTTGCAAGCAGAAAATAAAGATATTTCTGTTGATAATCGTCGCTGCTCAGTGGCTCACGGCCATCGCGCCAACAGATTTGAATCGGAGGTTCGGGCAATTACGTCATATCCGCGGCACATGACTGCGACGTAATACCCGCTTATCTGAAACGGCAGTTAAAAGTAGAGTTACATCAAGTTTTCTTGGAACCTAAACGAATGAAAGAAAACTATCATTTGGCCACAACCAACATTCACAGATACAACACAACGTGCGGGGTTGAGGTTAAAGGTTGAGTGAAGGGCCCTCGTTTTAAACTACTGTTTTGAAAAGGAGTGGGAACAAGTAAGACATATTTAATTTATTTAATGGGAAGTAGTAAGACTTATTAAATTTATTTAATCTACTTTTCTTCCCAGGCAAAATTTGATGTGCTGCAATTCCAAATTTCCAAAGTGAATGAAGGAATGAAGTCCTTTAAATTATGATTTTGTATAAATACTAGGCATTAACACAAAATCGACGGCACAAAATGGGCAGACTTTACTTGTTTGAAAAGGACTGGTTACAAGACAGACTTTTTTAATTTATTTAATGGGAAGAAGACTTATTTAGTTTAATTGATCTATTTTTGTTCCCTGGCAAAATTCGATTTGCTGCAATTCCAAATTTCCAAAGTGAATGAAGGAAAGAAGTCGTTTAAATTATGATTTTGTTTAAATACTAGGCATAGACACAAAATCTACGGCACAAAATGGGCAGACTTTACTTGTTTGAAGAGGACTGGTTACAAGACAGACTTTTCTGATTTATTTAATGGGAAGAGGACTTATTTAGTTTATTTAATCTATTTTTGTTCCCTGGCAAAATTGGATTTGCTGAAATTGTATTTTGCCAAATCTCGATTTGAGACCTGATAGGAAGTATTAAACGCTTAGTTAAATCAATACAAGTTGGTAATAAGAGCGAGTAATGTTGGTTGAACCGATGAATGAAGGTTGAAAGCAATTTAAATTATGACTTTGTATAAATACTAGATATTAACAGAACATCTACTGCGCAAAATGGGCAGAGTTTACTTGTTTGAGAAGGAGTGGCTTATTCAAAACTAAGATTTATGTAATCTGTTTGTTCCCAGGCAAAATTGGATGTGATGCAATTCCAAATTTCACCACATGATGGTGCCCAATTTTGACTTCATAGGACATATTAAACACTTAGCTTGTTATTATGTTCAAGGTAATCAGATTTGTTTATCATTCTAATGGCCTCTTCAAAACTATTCTGGATTACTACTTTGGATCTATTCTACATTACTTGGCAACAACATACTCTGTAACAGATTAGGCAGTATAATCACATATGTTAACTTGAGAGTGCCCACACTCAATCTACTTATCGTGATGTGTTAAATCAATTACTGTTAGACATTATTTGTCTGATAATCTACCAAATCTTTGAATTGAAGAATTTGTGATTTAATTAATAGCTTGTTCAGGGTAATCAGACTTGTATATAATTCTAATGGCCTTCTTTTGAAAACTATTCTGAATTACAACTTTGGATCTTATATTACTTTGCAACAATCTACTCGGTGACAGATTAGGCAGTATAATCACATATGTTAACTTCAGTGCCCACACTGTATTTATTTATGGTTATTTGTTAAATCAAGTACTGTTAGACATGAAATAGGAAGTGTTTAACATAAATGTTATGGCTACTCACCATTGTAGCTCGCTCCTGGTCAATGATATGAGCCTCTTCTTGCAGTGGAAAACTTGCAGCCAACAAACACCGTGGAACCTAAAGGAATGAAATTAAACATTAACATTTCGCCCGGACCAACATTCACACGTACAACGCAACGCGGCTACACTTCTGCTATTACAAACGTAAATCTCCTTAAACACAACGAGTGTTACTTACCGTGTACGCTCTAGGCAAAATTGGATGTGATGCAATTCCAAATCTATCTGAAACGGCAGTTAAAAGTAGAGTTACATCAAGTTTTCTTTTTTAATCAACACAATCATTTACAACCGTTGACCAGAAAGAATCGTCGAAATTCGACGTCCCCCACAAACGCCACGCTCACTCGCTTTTCAGGGCAACAAAAGTACTTCTTTTTAAAAACGATGAGTTGTACTTACCGTGTACGCTCTGGACGGTCCAGTTGCAAGCAGAAAATAAAAATATTTCTCTTGTTAGTCGTATGTTACCATCCGCTGTGTCTTTGTCAACATCGCCGCCATTTTCCTACTTCCTGCTGCGAGCCACGCCCACGGATTTAAATTTGGGCGGAAGCTCTTTCCATTGGCGTCGTTTTCGCGTATAGCAAATCCGATTGGTTGGGAAGGGGGCACGGTTATGCAGCCGAGGGGTCCTGTGATCGGTGGGATGTAAAGTAGGCGTCGACGTCACGTCCGCGTCACGTGACCACGACGTGGCAGACGTCATATAGCAACTGCTGTTTTGTTTAGTAGACTTACAGTTGTTATGCATTGACATAATGGCGCACACACCAAATAGATTTAAATAAATTAAATAATTCTTCTGCCCACTCTCTTTTAAACAAGTTAACTCTCCCCGCGGATTTGAATTCCGGCGAAAGTTACGCCCATCGACGTCACGTATGTCACGTGACCACGACGTGGCAGATGTCATATAGCAACCGCTGTTTTGTTTAGTAGATTTACAGTTGTTATGCATTGGCATAATGGTGTGCACTCAAAATAGATTTAAATAAATTAAATATTTCTTCTGCCTACTCCCTTTTAAACAAGTTAACTCTGCCCACGTCCATTGACGTCTTGTCTGCGTCACGTGACCACGACGTAGCGACGTCATATAGTAACCGCTGTTTTGACCAGTAGACTTAGTTATTATGCGTTGACATAATGGCGCACTGGTTAGCATGGCCACCTCTTAAGCATGATGATGCGGGTTCGACGCCTGATCAATGTTAGCATGGAGTGAGCTGAAGTGCATGGCGCTGAAGATTTGAATCTTTGAAATGCGCTGAGGTCTGACATATCAGGCAGAATGGTTTGCCATCACGTTCAACAAAAAATAGAAACTTTCCCACTCTGATTAAAACGTCCTGTGTTCATCTACGTATTTTCGTTTTGCTGTGCATCTTTTCCCTGCCATTTCGAGAGCCCAATTGACACTCATAGTTTAAAGAAATGTGTTTGCCCATCCTACTTTGTGGAATTTCACCACATGCGCTTTTGACCAAAATACCAAATTGAACTCAAGTGAAGCCAACACGCACAACCCCCCCCCCCCCCCCACACACACACACACACACAAATGTTGATATGAACATAAAAGAGCCGCATGCGGTTCGGGAGTTGCGGCTTGGCCAAACCTGTACTATACAACTTTATTTGTATAAAATTTTCACAACAGCTGTCACACAAACAAAGCGGGAAAAACCGAAGACGTGCGTGTTCCGCCCACGCTGGATTTATTTGCACCTTTGAAAAGACACCGTATTGCCGCAGATGTGGCAAAGAGTACTTTTGGGCATCTGAGACGGAAGGATGTCCAAAGCATCACGTCACCTGCTCTGGTAGGCATGGTGGTGGGACGTTGAGGTCAACCGCTTTGGGGTTGGCTGAATCTTTGATCGCAGGATGCCACACACTTGAAGACAGAAGCAGAAAAGCAGAGCTAAATGCAAAATGTACTCACCGGTGACTCCAATTTTTTTCCCCCCTGAAGAAACAGCTGGACGGGTGGCCCCGGCTGGCCAGTGGGACTCTTGTTATTCTGACCCTTTTTAGTGCGCGTTTGGGGCAACAACCGTTTTTTGTGGCGCTCTCTTCTGGTTCAAAAGTGCCCTGCATGTGAATTTGCTTTTCCTGCCTTCTGATTGGATGAGCGCCGGTGTGACGCGGTGCCTCTGTCACCGTGGCGGGGGGTATACGTTGGCATCGGAGCGTCTGCCAACGTCTGAGACCGGCTGGCAGTGTATCGGAGGTGTCGAGTGCCGTGCCGCTGGAGCTCACTCACCAGCTGGTGTTAGGGCCACAGAATGAAGGCCAAGGAGAAGAATAGAAAGAGAAACAGAAACTTCTCCTCCAATTGTTTGATTTGTCTCTTCTGAGCTTCGATGAATTCTTTCAGCTCTTTGTTCCTCTAGGACGGACAAATGGAAAGTGGCATTCAAAAGCCAGTAAGCGTGCAAGTAAGTGCCGGGCTGGCTTTGGGCCCTTACCTGTTGCGCGCTGTGCAGCAGATCCATTCTCTCTTGGAGGATGCAAGCGTCGCGCTCCCTCAACTCGCACATCAGGGCTCGCTTCCATTGGTCCACGGCGCTCCTAAGCTCTTCTCTCTGATCCGCCGTCAGCACGTCATTCACGCCAGCGTGGCTGGCTTTTTCGCCGTCCGTGGCGGGGCAGTCCCGCTGCGGTAGCGCCTCGTACAACATGGCCTCCAGCTCCAGGATCCTCTGGGCCGCAATCCTCGTCCATCAGTGGTCCGGCGGGAGATTTGAGGGCGGCTTACCTTATGAGCCTGGTCCATGGAACACTTCCTGAAGTCCAACTCTTCATCCAGGTAGCCCTTCTGCTTGCAGAACATATCCTAGCACAGCTCAAGGTCAGAATTGTTGGGGCACATTGCCGGAGTTCCCCTTGGCTGATGTCGCGTGTCTGTCTACCTTCTCACTTTCAATGTCCAACATCTTCTGTTGAAGTGCTGACTTGGTCACTTTGATGTATTCTAACCACTGAGGAAAGGCTGCTGTCACATAAGCAGAATGCGAGAGCGTGCGTGGACGTGCGCGTTACCTTCTCGGCTAGGGTGAGAAGGGTCCTGGCGTGAATCACTACCACCTGCTCCTCGTTGGTGAGATTCTGCAAGAGCCCAAAGGCACAGCGTCAACAAGCTTCTTTCAGCGCAAAGCCTTCCAAAAGTCACATTTGAGCCGCCGAGTCTCGTGGAGTGCGAACATAAGGAGTTCGACATACACTTACGGCGTTATAGCCCAGGATGTCCAGCTTCTTCATCAGATCACTGATGACGATGTCCGGGGGAAAGGCGCAAGGAGCAATGTAAGGTGTTCTGGGACCTCGGGTTCAAAGTCAAAGTCAAAGTCAAAGTCAGCTTTATTGTCAATTTCTCCACATGCCAAAGACACACAAAGAAACCGAAATTTCGTACCCCCCTATCCCACGGTGACAAGACATGGCTCACAACAGACAAACATTAAACAAGTATAACAAAAGCGTGCCGAATAAATAATGAATAAATAACACAACAATAAATAAATAAATAAATAATTAAGAGGAGCACAAAAAGAAAAAAACAAAAAAGAGCAAGTGCGCGTACAGCAGACATTCCCGAAAATAGCGCAACAGTGCCGCACGCTACGCAGAAGGGGGTAGCGAGTTCAGGGCCCTAACAGCCTGGAGGAAGAAGCTGTCGGCGAGTCTGGTGGTGCGGGAGCGCAGGCTCCTGTACCTCTTCCCAGAGGGCAGAAGGTCAAACAAAGAGTGAGCCGGGTGACTCACATCTCTGGCAATCGAGGTTGCCTTGCGGGTGAGATGGGAGGTGTAAATGTCCTTCAGGGAGGGAAGCGAAGCACCAATAATCTTACCAGCCGTATTCACTATGCGCTGCAGGGCCTTCAAGTTCTGTTCAGTGCAGTTACCACCCCAGACAGCGATGCAACTGGTGAGGACGCTCTCAATGGTGCCACGGTAGAATGTAGACAGGACTGCCTGAGGAGCACATGCACGCCTGAGCTTCCGCAGGAAGTACAGGCGGCGCTGAGCTTTCTTTGCCAGTGACGAGGTGTTCGCGGACCAGGAGAGGTCCTCACTGATGTGCACCCCCAGGAACTTGGTGCAGCTCACCCTCTCCACCACAGCACCGTCGATGATCAGCGGCAGGTGTGTTTTGTGACCCTTCCGGAAGTCAACAATGATTTCCTTGGTCTTACCGACGTTCAGCAGGAGGTTGTTGTCCCTGCACCACGTGGTCAGAAGGTCAACTTCTGACCTGTACCGAGTCTCGTCGCCCTTCGTGATGAGACCCACCAGAGTCGTGTCGTCAGCAAACTTCACTATGCGGTTGTCGCTGTAGGTCGCAGTGCAGTCATGCGTCAGCAGGGTGAAGAGCAATGGACTGAGCACGCAGCCCTGGGGGGCCCCTGTGCTCAGCGTGATGCTGGCGGAGATTTTGTCGCCAACACGCACCACCTGAGGCCTCTGACAGAGGAAGTCCAGTATCCAGTTGCAGAGGGAGGTACTGAGGCCCAGCTCGTCGAGTTTGGAGATGAGTCGCTGCGGCACAATGGTGTTGAAGGCAGAGCTGAAGTCCACAAACAGCAACCTCACATATGAGTCCTTTCTCTCCAGGTGGGTGAGGGCCGAGTGGAGGGCAGAGCAGATGGCATCCTCAGAGGACCGCTTGGCACGGTACGCAAACTGGAAAGGGTCAATGGTGGGGGGGAGAACGGACTTGATGTGCTCCAAGACCAGCCGCTCAAAGCACTTCATGATGATGGGCGTCAGTGCCACAGGGCAGTAGTCATTGAAGCAGGACGGTGCAGGTTTCTTCGGCACAGGAACGATGGTGGCAGCCTTGAAACACGAGGGGACGATGGCCTGCTGCAGGGAAACGTTAAAGATGTCCGTGAAGACACCCGACAGCTCCCCAGCGCAGTCCTTCAGCGCTCGACCCGGGATGTTGTCAGGGCCCGCCGCCTTACGGGTGTCAATAGCGGCAAGCGCCCTCCTCACACCGTCGGCAGAGAGGCGCAGGGGCTGCTCGTGTGGGGGGGGAGTGGTCTTCAGCGGGCAAGTGCCGTTCTGGGCGTCGAAGCGAGCAAAGAAGCGGTTCAGATCGTTCAGCAGACGGACGTCGCCCTCACAGCTCCTCGGCGCGGGCTTGTAGTCCGTGATGGTCTGAATGCCCCGCCAAAGGCTACGTGCGTCCTTGCTGTCCTTGAAGTGGGTGGAGACCTTGCACGAGAACGCCTTCTTCGCTTCTTTGATGCCTCGGGACAGGTCGGCCCTCGCTGTCCTCAAGCCAGCCTCATCCCCTGCTCTGAAAGCCTTGTCCCTGGCCCTCAACAGTCTGAGGACAGCCCCCGTCAGCCACGGCTTCCAGTTCGCGCGAGTGACGACGGATTTCGAGCAAGTCACATCATCGATGCACTTCGTGATGTAAGAGGTAACAGAGTCAGTATATTCCTCTATGTCCGTCCAATCGTTGTAGGTGGCTGCCTGCTTAAACAAGTCCCAGTCAGTGGTGTCGAAGCAGTCAGGGTTAAGGTTAGGGTTGCGAGGGACGCCTTACGTACGCTCACGCCCTCGGCCTCGCAGTAGATCTGCAAAGGGCTGAGGCCGTCTGGGAAACGGACTTGCAGAAACTTCAAGACGGGGGAGCGCCACTCCCTCTCCTGAAAGGCAGAGGCATGCATCCGTCCGTCCGTCCGTCCGTCCGTCACATCTCTGGCCTCAACACGCTTGTGCGAGTCTTCCCACCTCCAGCTCCAGGATGCGGAACTCAAGCAGTTCGTTTTGGTCTCGGATATCCTGGATGTGCTCTTTCAGACGCGCTTCTTCCGCCTCCATCCGCCTGACCTGAAAAGACAGTCAGACCTCATCTGCGGGGCTTCCCGACAGGTGTGACGCCAAGCGACTCCGCCCAGCGCCTTTCTTTCCGTCACCTTTTCGGCCAACTGCTGATTGCTCTGATGCAGCAGCTGCTTCTCCTCCACCCACTTGACATTCTAGAAGAGACAAACGCGTGGACAGCTTTGGAATGTTGTGTCATTTTCATCCACAAATTCTTTGGTTGACTGGAAAATGACATTTGCTTTTCTCCGCATTTTCCCAGCCACGTTCGGGGGGGGGTTGGTCGGTCCAGTAATGCCAGACGGATGAGTGACTGAAGAATGTAGCTATTTTGTCTGAGAAAAAGGTGTGCTCATTGATGAGCTTACCTGTCCTTGTTGCTTCAGCGCTGACTCCAGATCTGCTACTCTGCTTTGATAGTGACCCATTTCTACCATCAGCTTTTCTCTGGTCTGAAAGGAGGAGGAGGGAGGCTCCTCCTCCTCCTTTCAGACCAGAGAACACCCGAGGCTGGGTGAGAACGGGGAGGCTGCGACCCGGCCGGGGGTTGCGGGAAGGGGCGCCACCTTGATCTCCTTCTCGGCGTCGTAGTCCCCTTCGCTGGTCTGGGCTAGCAGAGCGTAGGCTCGTTGCAGCGCTTGATATTCTTGCGTCAGCTGGCGGTAGCGAAGCTCCGCCTCTTCATGCACACACCAATGCAACACAGCACTAGTACCAGAATCAGTCAGACCGGCGACAAAGCACCCGCGACGCAAAGACGAGTCCGATTCCAGGCTGAAGAGGAATGTTTGGTGCCAATACGCTGGCAGAAATGGCGGGCTACCTCTTCGGGTTCCGTGTCGGGGGTTCTGTCGGTGTGAAAAGACAAGGACGATCCGTCCGAGTCCACCAACACGTCTTCGTCGTAGCCGTAAAATGTTTCGATGACCTGCGGGCGCGGAAGCAAACATCTCTCTGAACAAACTGAAGCGACACCTCACGATGAATCGACGAGAGGAACGATAGCGAGAAAAAGGCCATTTCATCTTGCGCAACACCAAGCAGCCGCAAACAAACAGACTCACCTTGCAGGACCTCACGCTTTGTTCCTCCTCAGAGATTCTCGACGTCGGTATCGTAGCAGCAAATCTCTCTCCTGTCGACACAAATAATCCGCCTTTGAGATTCTTTGGATGCAAAGGGAACGAACGGCTCCGGCGCAGAAACAAACGCGACTCACAATGACATTTCTGACATGAGCTCCTGTCTCCAGAGCCTGAAAAACACGTCACCGGCGATTATTGGAGGGACGCTCGTCTTTTCCAAAAGTGACAACTACAGGGTGTGTCAGGATTTTCCAGATTATCTTTATCGTATCATTGTGTTGCTTTGACTTTGACTGCGACCTGTAATAAATAATATTATTTATCCCTTATTTATCCCTATCGCTTATCCCTTCCTACACAAAGTCGTAAAACACCCCTTGCTATGTTTTGACTAGAGGTCAAGGGCTTCCTCTATTCAATCCACTCTTACACCCACCCTGTTTCTCTTAATTAAAATGCTCGTGCAGGAGCCGAGAGTCAGACTTCATTCGTACAACGGATGGACTCTCCACCTGCAGGTGTCCAAAAGAACTTACTTGTCTCCCGTGTGGTTCTTGCAAAATAAGTTGGAGCGAGCGCAACTCTAACAGGGTGCATTTTGCCACTAGCTGCCTACGGACAATGACGTCGCGCTCGCGGCTCATGGTTGATGGGCTGAGCAGCCGGGCAAGTCCGTCGTTTTCAGCGCACAGCGAGTGGCAAAGGCGCTGACAAAACGGGAGCTTTGAGCTGCTGAAAACGGCAAAACAAGTCTAAAGCGTGTTCAAACGCGTGCGCACAATGCTCCTGCTTGAAAGGTCGGAATTTAAGGGGCCAATTTTTTGGATGGCGGCCGCCGGCCAAGCTTTGGACGGAAAAGGTTTCCTGGCGACAGCGAGCGAGCGCGGCGCTGCCGTACGTGCACCGAGTCGCCTGCCTGAAGACCTTGGACAAGTCGTCGATGATGTGCCGCTGCTCCACAACTTGAAGGAACTCCATTTCACCGTCCTGCTGGCCGCAACCGCGGTCCAGGTCATTGAGCGAACTAGGCCTTCTCTGTGGAACACAAATGCAGTGGACTCTGTTGGCACGCCGCCGTTGTCCGCGTCGACTTACCAAGCTTGCCATCTCCTCGTTCTCCTGGGTGACAAAGCGCACTTTGTTTTCAAGGCGACACAGCACCAGCGAGAGTTCTTCATTCTTCCTGCTCAGGCGTTTGTTTTTGTACAGGAGTGGCAGAAACTGGCTTTCTGTTTCTCAGTCGCTTTAGCTGCAAGCATGAAGTGCGGGATGTGAAAGACGCACAACACGCGGGCCAGAACGTATCCATTCCTTTTGCATCGGTTTGAACGGAATCGTGGCTTTGGCTCCCAATAAAAGACATCTACCAGGCAACCGACTCGCCGCGCCGCTCAACTAATAAGCAAGCGCAATGGGTGCCTCGCTGGATGGCGCGCATCAAACGTAGCGCAAACCTTCAAGCGTGCCGTCAATAAATTACCAGTTCATTGCGCTCTTCAGAAAGCAGGGCGTTTCGATCCTCCAGTTTCCTGATGACTGCGCTGAGCTCAGCGATTTTCAGATGAAACCGTCGCGTGTCCCGATCCTCCTGAGACTGAAAACGCCCCGCAACACACACACACAAGCACTCGTTCAAAGTTCAAAACTGTTTTTGTGCTACCTTCCTCCAGCAACGAACTAAGTCATGCGTACTGCAAGTGTGTGCTGAGGTGGCTTACGCAATGAAGAGGATTGCTAGTAGCGGCGTTGACCCCACTTCCAGGGTAGTTTAGGCCCGCCCTTTGGGAATCCCTCAGGGCAGCGATCTGCTGCTCGGCAGCCTGAGTCTGCAGCTGAAGGCGGTGGACGTGGCCGGCCCCAGGGCTTCATCCAAAACACTAACCGCTCTGTCTTTCAGCTTGATCTCATCCGTCTGGATGTACAAACGGGGAGCGCTCAGGCAGGCGGGCAAACTCATTTGCCAGAATTGTGACAAAAACAAAGAGAGCAACCGGCCAATTTTTTTCTTGAATCGACTAGAACACCTTTGCTGTGACAAAAGCGAAGCGAGCAACCGGACATTTTCTTCTTGTGAAATAGAATAGAATAGAATGCCTTAGGTGTCATTGCACTGCAGGTATACAACGAAATTGGGAACATAGCCACGCACCGCGCATCTGATCAGTCCTACCAGTCGGCGGATCTCCCTCTCGCAGTCTCTCTTGGTTCGGCTCAGCTCCTCCCGATGCTGGTGATGAGCCGATCGGAGCTCGGCCGCTCGGGACTGCCAGGCCTGCTGGGCCGCTGCCAGGGCTTCTTCCGCGCTCCTGGTGGAGGCGACACCGCTCGGTCTCCCGACACCGCCGCGTCTCCTCCACCTCCGCCAGCAAAGCGCCCCCCCTCCTCACCTGAGCAGACATTGCGCCACACCGGGCCGTTGAGACCGCAACGGAGCGCCGCGACGCTTACTGGGGACAAGCTACACAATACGGTAGCGGCCGCATCGAAGCCCGACGTGGCGTGCGGATAGTCAGACACGGATAGAGCGGATCACCTTGTCCATGGAGCCGTCCCTCAGGCTGAGGACCAAGGCATTCAGTCGCTGGATCTCTCCATCTTTGATTTTGATCACTCTCATCAGCTCCATTTCATGCTGCCGCAGTAATGTCTCCCTGGTAATGGCTAACTCTTTCTGCTTCTCCTCATGGAGTTTGCTTTTGAGTTCCGTCATGGCGGCGGTGGCACGGTGGTGCTCCGCCCGCAGGTCCTGACTTCTCTCTCTCTCCAGACAGCTGACCTGACATGACTTAGACTTAGACAAACTTTATTGTCATCTTGTCTGCACATGGTGCATACAAAACGAAATTCCGTTGCATACGTCTTACAACAAAGTAGTGATATTGCAGTTGAATAGAAGTAACATATCCTATGAAAATATATATATATACATATATACTATATATATATATATATATATATATATTAAAAATAAGTATAAAGTGCAGCAGTGATAATTATGCAATAGTGCAAGTAGGCAAAACAGTATTCAAGAGTGTGCAGAGGAATGCTAAACCATGTATTAAACTTCTATTTAAAGGGTTTATACAAGTTCAGTAAAGTTGGTAGTGCGAGATAGTGCAAGATAGAGGTCCGTAGTGTCATAAAGTACAGTTCTGTGAATGTGTGATGCAGAGTTCAGTTTAGAGCTCAACAGTTCTAGTGTTCAACAGTCTGATGACAGCAGGGAAAAAGCTGTTGCAGAACCTGGTGGACCTGCAGCGGATGCTGCAAACCTCTTCCCAGAGGGCAGCAGGGAGAACAGTCCATGGTGGGGGTGTGATGGGTCATTGATAATGTTACGGGCACGGGACATGCAGCGCTGAGATGAAATGTCCTGAATGGAGGGAAGAGGAGCCCCTATGATCCTCTCTGCTGTCCTCACCACTCTCCTCACGTTCTTCCAATCGGAGGCGGTGCAGCCTCCACACCACACAGAGAGACAGCTTGTCAGAATGCTCTCTATGGTGCTCCTGTAGAACGTCCTCATGATGGGTGGGGGCAGGTGGGCTCTCCTCATCCTCCGCAGGAAGTACAAGCGCTTCTGTGCCCTCTTGACCAGTGCCGTAGTGTTCATAGTCCAGGTGAGGTCTTCTGTGATGTGGACCCCCAGGAATTTGGTGGTGCTGACCACCTCCACAGCTGAGCTGTTGATGATCAGTGGAGCGTGGTGAGGCTGTTTTTTCCTGAAGTCGACGATGATCTCCTTCATCTTCTCCTCATTCAGGATCAGGCTGTTTTCTCTGCACCAGCCCACCAGCTGCTCCACCTCCTCTCTGTAGTCCAGGTCGTTGTTGTCTCTGATGAGCCCCACCACCGTTGTGTCGTCTGCTGACTTCATGATGTGATTGGTGGTGAACCTGAGGACGCAGTCGTGTGTCATCAGGGTGCACAGCAGGGGGCTCAGGACGCAGCCCTGAAGGGAGCCTGTGCTGAGGGTGATGACATCAGAGGTGTTCTGTCCGACCCGGACTGACTGAGGTCTGTTGGTGAGGAAGTCTAGCAGCCAGTTGCGAAGGGGGGTGTTGAAGCCCAGGTGTTCCAATTTTCCTACCAGATGCTGTGGGATGATGGTGTTAAACGCTGAGCTGAAGTCCAGGAACAGCCTCCGCACATGGGTGTTCTTCTCCTCCAGGTGAGCCAGGCTCAGGTGAAGAACGGAGGAGATGGCGTCCTGAGTGGAGCGGTTTTGCCGGTCGGCAAACTGGAACGGGTCAAATAATAGGGGGAGTCTGGAAACGATGTGACCTTTAAGCAGCCTTTCGAAGCACTTCATCATAACCGGAGTCAGTGCAACAGGCCGGTAATCATTAAATGAGGTGATTTGAGGTTTCTTCGGCACCGGAATGATGGAGGCAGTCTTAAAGCACGCCGGCACTGTGGCTTGGCCCAGCGAGGTGTTAAAAATGTCTGTGATGACCCCAGCCAGATGACTTGCACATTCCCTGAACACACGCCCAGGAATGTTGTCGGGGCCAGGGGCCTTACAGGGGTTGACTCTCCTCAGGGTCTTCAACACATCGGCGGAGTCAAGGCAGAGTACCTCCTCTTCCTGATGGGGGACAGTTTTAACTGCTGGAGTGCCGTTTAGTGCCTCGAACCTCCCAAAGAAGTTATTTAGACCATTTAGAAAGTCAGCATCAACTACACCCACCGGGGGGGGGGAGGGTGAGTTGTAGTCTGTAATCGCCCGTATGCCTTGCCACATACTCCTGATGTTTTTGACGTCGTGGAAACGATCCTGAAATTTTCGACTGCGGTCTCGCTTCGCTATCCTGATGGCACGGTTCAAGTTGGCTCTCGCTGTCCTCAGTGTCTCCTTGTCGCCAGACTTGAAGGCAGAGTTCCGCGCTCGTAGCGTTTGACGTACCTCCTCAGTCATCCAGGGTCGTTGGTTGCCCCGGGTGATGATATTCTTAGTGGTGCTGACGTCCTCGGTGCATTTGTTGATGTAGGCTGACACAGTCATGGCACACGCATGTCTAATCTACATCGGGAAAACTGGGAGGGAGGGAGGCAGGCAGGGAGGCAGGCAGGGAGGCAGGCAGTGTCTGTCTGTTGAGGTTTTCACCTTGTTCTTCTCCTGCTGAAGTTCTAACTGGACGTCCATCAGTTTGGTTCTCAGCTCGTCATTGGCGGCCTGAAGGGCGTCCGTTCGCTCCGCCTTGGCCCGCCCTGCCGGAGCTCGTTTGGACATCTCTTACTCGAGTCTCGCCCGGTCGTCAGTCAGAGATCACAACATTTGTACCTGGAGAGCACAAACGCAGCGCTGTTTTCCACTGGCTTCGAACTCAACTTCAATCGGTACCGTAACTTACAACATCATAAACATAGAACTAGCTTGACTTATTCATTGAATAAATGCATTTGGTTCTTCAAAACTGCATCACGCAACATAGCGTGACCGAGACGGCCGTTATCCACCTGCGTGAAGTTATTTGGTGAAATGAATGAGATGTTTAAGACACCATCGTTCTGTCTCTATGTAGATGAAGGTAAATAATCGATTGCTGAAGGTCCAAAGGTGTTGTGATAAACAAATAAACATATTAGTGATTAGTGACATATTTGTGATAAACATATTAGGCAGGATAATCACATATGTTAACGTGACTGCCCACACTGTATTTATTTATGGTTATTTGTTAAATCGAGTACTGTTAGACATGAAATAGGAAGTGTTTAACATAAATGGAAGACGAAAGGGGTACTCACCATTGTAGCTCCTGCTGGTCAATGATACGAGCCTCTTCTTGCAGTGGAAAACATACAGCCAACAAACACCGTGGAACCTAAAGGAATGAAATTAAACATTAACATTTAGCCTCAACCAACATTCACAGATACAACGCAACGCAAACTACACAAACGTAAATCTTTTTAAACACAATGAGTTGTACTTACCGTGTACGCTCTAGACGGTCCACTTGCAAGCGGAAAATAAAGATATTTCTGTTGATAATCGTCGTGTTTGTATCCGGTGTCTCGCTCAAGGCCATTGCGCCCACAGATTTGAATTTTGGCGAGAGTTCAGCCTATTGACGTCATTTCCGCGGTGTAATACCCGCATATCTGAAACGGCAAAGTTAAGAGTAGAGTTAAATAAAGTTTTTAGTCAACGCAATAATTTACAACCGTTGACCAGTCGAAATAATCGTCGAAATTTGGCGTCTGTGGCTGGAAGCAGACGCCGAGTTCGACATTCCTCCCAAACGCCACACTCCCTCGCTTTTCAGGGCTAAAAAAAAACAGTTGTAATTACCTTGTACGCTCTAGACGGTCAAGTTGCAAGCTGAAAACAAAAATATTTGCCTTGTTAGTCATCGTGTTACTAACCGCTGTGTCTTGTTTGCCAGAATTGCCGCTTTCCTACTTCCTGTTGCAAGCCACGCCCACGGATTATAATTTTGCCGTGAGTTCCGCCTATTGACGTCATGTCCGCGTCACATGACTGCGACGTAATATTATCTAAAACTGTTTGTGCGGTATTGTGTTGTTCTGTGCGGCATTGTGTTATTCTGTGCGGCGTCGTGTTGTTCTGTGCGGCGTCGTGTTGTTCAGTGCGACGTCGTGTTGTTCAGTGCGGCATGGTGTTGTTCAGTGCGGCATGGTGTTGTTCAGTGCGGCATGGTGTTGTTCAGTGCGGCATAATGTTGTTCAGTGCGGCATAATGTTGTTCGGTGCGGCATGGTGTTGTTCAGTGCGGCATGGTGTTGTTCAGTGCGGCATGGTGTTGTTCAGTGCGGCATAATGTTGTTCAGAGCGCCATAATGTTGTTCAGTGCGGCATGGTGTTGTTCAGTGCGGGATGGTGTTGTTCAGTGCAGGATGGTGTTGTTCAGTGCAGCGTAATGTTGTTCAGTGCGGCATGGTGTTGTTCAGTGCGGAATGGTGTTGTTCAGTGCGGCATGGTGTTGTTCAGTGCGGGATGGTGTTGTTCAGTGCGGGATGGTGTTGTTCAGTGCGGCATGGTGTTGCTCAGTGCGGCATGGTGTTGTTCAGTGCGGGATGGTGTTGTTCATTGCGGCATGGTGTTGTTCAGTGCGGCATGGTGTTGTTCAGTGCGGCATGGTGTTGTTCAGTGCGGCATAATGTTGTTCAGTGCGGCATGGTGTTGTTCAGTGCGGCATGGTGTTGTTCAGTGCGGGATGGTGTTGTTCAGTGCAGGATGGTGTTGTTCAGTGCGGCATGGTGTTGTTCAATGCGGGATCGTGTTGTTCAGTGCGGCATGGTGTTGTTCAGTGCGGCATGGTGTTGTTCAGTGCGGCATGGTGTTGTTCAGTGCGGCATGGTGTTGTTCAGTGCGGCATAATGTTGTTCAGTGCGGCATAATGTTGTTCAGTGCGGCATAATGTTGTTCAGTGCGGCATGGTGTTGTTCAGTGCGGCATGGTGTTGTTCAGTGCGGCATGGTGTTGTTCAGTGCGGCATGGTGTTGTTCAGTGCGGCATGGTGTTGTTCAGTGCAGCATAATGTTGTTCAGTGCGGCATGGTGTTGTTCAGTGCGGCATGGTGTTGTTCAGTGCGGCATGGTGTTGTTCAGTGCGGCATGGTGTTGTTCAGTGCGGGATGGTGTTCAATGCGGGATCGTGTTGTTCAGTGCGGCATGGTGTTTTTCAGTGCGGCATGGTGTTGTTCAGTGCGGCATGGTGTTGTTCATTTCGGCATAATGTTGTTCAGTGCGGCATAATGTTGTTCAGTGCGGCATGGTGTTGTTCAGTGCGGGATGGTGTTGTTCAGTGCGTTATAATGTTGTTCAGTGCGGCATGGTGTTGTTCAGTGCGGCATGGTGTTGTTCAGTGCGGCATGGTGTTGTTCAGTGCGGCATAATGTTGTTTAGTGCGGCATGGTGTTGTTCAGTGCGGGATGGTGTTGTTCAGTGCGTTATAATGTTGTTCAGTGCGGCATGGTGTTGTTCAGTGCGGCATGGTGTTGTTCAGTGCGGCATGGTGTTGTTCATTTCGGCATAATGTTGTTTAGTGCGGCATGGTGTTGTTCAGTGCGTTATAATGTTCAGTGCGGCATGGTGTTGTTCAGTGCGGCATGGTGTTGTTCAGTGCGGCATGGTGTTGTTCAGTGCGGCATGGTGTTGTTCAGTGCGGCATAATGTTGTTCAGTGCGGCATAATGTTGTTCAGTGCGGCATGGTGTTGTTCAGTGCGGGATGGTGTTGTTCAGTGCGGGATGGTGTTGTTCAGTGCGGCATGGTGTTCAATGCGGAATGGTGTTGTTCAGTGCAGGATGGTGTTGTTCAGTGCGGCATGGTGTTGTTCAGTGCGGCATAATGTTGTTCAGTGCGGCATGGTGTTGTTCAGTGCGGCATGGTGTTGTTCAGTGCGGCATGGTGTGTTTCAGTGCGGCATAATGTTGTTCAGTGCGGCATGGTGTTGTTCAGTGCGGCATGGTGTTGTTCAGTGCGGCATAATGTTCAGTGCGGCATAATGTTGTTCAGTGCGGCATGGTGTTGTTCAGTGCGGGATGGTGTTGTTCAGTGCAGGATGGTGTTGTTCAGTGCGGCATGGTGTTCAGTGCGGGATGGTGTCTTTCAGTGCGGCATGGTGTCGTTCAGTGCGGCATGGTGTCTTTCAGTGCGGCATGGTGTCGTTCAGTGAGGCATGGTGTTGTTCAGTGCGGCATGGTGTTGTTTAGTGCGGCATGGTGTTGTTCAGTGCGGGATGGTGTTGTTCAGTGTGGCATGGTGTTCAGTGCGGCATGGTGTTGTTCAGTGCGGTATCGTGTTGTTCAGTGCGGTATCGTGTTTCTCAGTGCGGTATCGTGTTGTTCAGTGCAGTATCGTTGTGTTGTTCGTATTGTGTTTAACACTTAGCCTCTAACACTTAGCCTCTAACACTTAGCCTCTAGCATCTAGAAGGTAAATAAATAGGAAGGAAGGACTCACCGGTGACGCCTTCGCCCACGTCCAAGCGTTGTACTTTGTATTTTCATCCTTCTGACAGTGGAAAACATAGCCAACAAACACCGTGGAACCTAAACGAATGAAAGAAAACTATCATTTGGCCACAACCAACATTCACAGATACAACACAATGTGACGTGCGGGGTTGAGGTTAAAGGTTGAGTGAAGGGCCCTCGTTTTAAACTACTTTTTTGAAAAGGATTGGGAACAAGTAAGACGTATTTAATTTATTTAATGGGAAGTAGTAAGAGCTATATAATTTAATCTATGTATTATATTCTATTGTATTGTATTCTGTTGTATTCTTTTGGATTGTATTCACACTAACCCCACTAAAACTTCAGCCCACAAAAACTCGCCTCTGGCGCCTAGCCTCTGGCACTTAGCCTCTAACACTTAGCCTTTAACACTTAGCCTTTAACACTTAGCCTTTAACACTTAGCCTAGAAGGTGAATAAATAGGGTTAAAGGTTGAGTGAAGGGACCTCGTTTTAAACTACTTTTTTGAAAAGGAGTGGGAACAAGTAAGACGTATTTAATTTATTTAATGGGAAGTAGTAAGACTTATTAAATTTATTTAATCTACTTTTCTTCCCAGGCAAAATTTGATGTGCTGCAATTCCAAATTTCCAAAGTGAATGAAGGAATGAAGTCCTTTAAATTATGATTTTGTATAAATACTAGGCATTAACACAAAATCGACGGCACAAAATGGGCAGACTTTACTTGTTTGAAAAGGACTGGTTACAAGACAGACTTTTTTAATTTATTTAATGGGAAGAAGACTTATTTAGTTTAATTGATCTATTTTTGTTCCCTGGCAAAATTCGATTTGCTGCAATTCCAAATTTCCAAAGTGAATGAAGGAAAGAAGTCGTTTAAATTATGATTTTGTTTAAATACTAGGCATAGACACAAAATCTACGGCACAAAATGGGCAGACTTTACTTGTTTGAAGAGGACTGGTTACAAGACAGACTTTTCTGATTTATTTAATGGGAAGAAGACTTATTTAGTTTATTTAATCTATTTTTGTTCCCTGGCAAAATTGGATTTGCTGAAATTGTATTTTGCCAAATCTTGCCTTGAGACCTGATAGGAAGTATTAAACGCTTAGTTAAATCAATACAAGTTGGTAATAAGAGCGAGTAATGTTGGTTGAACCGATGAATGAAGGTTGAAAGCAATTTAAATTATGACTTTGTATAAATACTAGATATTAACAGAACATCTACTGCGCGAAATGGGCAGAGTTTACTTGTTTGAGAAGGAGTGGCTTATTCAAAACTAAGATTTATTTAATCTGTTTGTTCCCAGGCAAAATTGGATGTGATGCAATTCCAAATTTCACCACATGATGGTGCCCAATTTTGACTTCATAGGACATATTAAACACTTAGCTTGTTATTATGTTCAAGGTAATCAGATTTGTTTATTATTCTAATGGCCTCTTCAAAACTATTCTGGATTACTACTTTGGATCTATTCTACATTACTTGGCAACAACATACTCTGTAACAGATTAGGCAGTATAATCATATCTGTTAACTTGAGAGTGCCCACACTCAATCTACTTATCGTGATGTGTTAAATCAATTACTGTTAGACATTATTTGTCTGATAATCTACCAAATCTTTGAATTGAAGAATTTGTGATTTAATTAATAGCTTGTTCAGGGTAATCAGACTTGTATATAATTCTAATGGCCTTCTTTTGAAAACTATTCTGAATTACAACTTTGGATCTTATATTACTTTGCAACAATCTACTCCGTGACAGATTAGGCAGTATAATCACATATGTTAACTTCAGTGCCCACACTGTATTTATTTATGGTTATTTGTTAAATCAAGTACTGTTAGACATGAAATAGGAAGTGTTTAACATAAATGTTATGGCTACTCACCATTGTAGCTCGCTCCTGGTCAATGATACGAGCCTCTTCTTGCAGTGGAAAACTTGCAGCCAACAAACACCGTGGAACCTAAAGGAATGAAATTAAACATTAACATTTCGCCTCGACCAATTTTCACACGTGCAACGCAACGCGGCTACACTTCTGCTATTACAAACGTAAATCTCCTTAAACACAATGAGTGTTACTTACCGTGTACGCTCTAGACGGTCCAGTTGCAAGCAGAAAATAAAGATATTTCTGTTGATAATCGTCGCTGCTCAGTGGCTCACGGCCATCGCGCCAACAGATTTGAATCGGAGGTTCGGGCAATTACGTCATATCCGCGGCACATGACTGCGACGTAATACCCGCTTATCTGAAACGGCAGTTAAAAGTAGAGTTACATCAAGTTTTCTTGGAACCTAAACGAATGAAAGAAAACTATCATTTGGCCACAACCAACATTCACAGATACAACACAACGTGCGGGGTTGAGGTTAAAGATTGAGTGAAGGGCCCTCGTTTTAAACTACTGTTTTGAAAAGGAGTGGGAACAAGTAAGACATATTTAATTTATTTAATGGGAAGTAGTAAGACTTATTAAATTTATTTAATCTACTTTTCTTCCCAGGCAAAATTTGATGTGCTGCAATTCCAAATTTCCAAAGTGAATGAAGGAATGAAGTCCTTTAAATTATGATTTTGTATAAATACTAGGCATTAACACAAAATCGACGGCACAAAATGGGCAGACTTTACTTGTTTGAAAAGGACTGGTTACAAGACAGACTTTTTTAATTTATTTAATGGGAAGAAGACTTATTTAGTTTAATTGATCTATTTTTGTTCCCTGGCAAAATTCGATTTGCTGCAATTCCAAATTTCCAAAGTGAATGAAGGAAAGAAGTCGTTTAAATTATGATTTTGTTTAAATACTAGGCATAGACACAAAATCTACGGCACAAAATGGGCAGACTTTACTTGTTTGAAGAGGACTGGTTACAAGACAGACTTTTCTGATTTATTTAATGGGAAGAGGACTTATTTAGTTTATTTAATCTATTTTTGTTCCCTGGCAAAATTGGATTTGCTGAAATTGTATTTTGCCAAATCTTGCCTTGAGACCTGATAGGAAGTATTAAACGCTTAGTTAAATCAATACAAGTTGGTAATAAGAGCGAGTAATGTTGGTTGAACCGATGAATGAAGGTTGAAAGCAATTTAAATTATGACTTTGTATAAATACTAGATATTAACAGAACATCTACTGCGCGAAATGGGCAGAGTTTACTTGTTTGAGAAGGAGTGGCTTATTCAAAACTAAGATTTATTTAATCTGTTTGTTCCCAGGCAAAATTGGATGTGATGCAATTCCAAATTTCACCACATGATGGTGCCCAATTTTGACTTCATAGGACATATTAAACACTTAGCTTGTTATTATGTTCAAGGTAATCAGATTTGTTTATTATTCTAATGGCCTCTTCAAAACTATTCTGGATTACTACTTTGGATCTATTCTACATTACTTGGCAACAACATACTCTGTAACAGATTAGGCAGTATAATCATATCTGTTAACTTGAGAGTGCCCACACTCAATCTACTTATCGTGATGTGTTAAATCAATTACTGTTAGACATTATTTGTCTGATAATCTACCAAATCTTTGAATTGAAGAATTTGTGATTTAATTAATAGCTTGTTCAGGGTAATCAGACTTGTATATAATTCTAATGGCCTTCTTTTGAAAACTATTCTGAATTACAACTTTGGATCTTATATTACTTTGCAACAATCTACTCCGTGACAGATTAGGCAGTATAATCACATATGTTAACTTCAGTGCCCACACTGTATTTATTTATGGTTATTTGTTAAATCAAGTACTGTTAGACATGAAATAGGAAGTGTTTAACATAAATGTTATGGCTACTCACCATTGTAGCTCGCTCCTGGTCAATGATACGAGCCTCTTCTTGCAGTGGAAAACTTGCAGCCAACAAACACCGTGGAACCTAAAGGAATGAAATTAAACATTAACATTTCGCCTCGACCAATTTTCACACGTACAACGCAACGCGGCTACACTTCTGCTATTACAAACGTAAATCTCCTTAAACACAATGAGTGTTACTTACCGTGTACGCTCTAGACGGTCCAGTTGCAAGCAGAAAATAAAGATATTTCTGTTGATAATCGTCGCTGCTCAGTGGCTCACGGCCATCGCGCCAACAGATTTGAATCGGAGGTTCGGGCAATTACGTCATATCCGCGGCACATGACTGCGACGTAATACCCGCTTATCTGAAACGGCAGTTAAAAGTAGAGTTACATCAAGTTTTCTTGGAACCTAAACGAATGAAAGAAAACTATCATTTGGCCACAACCAACATTCACAGATACAACACAACGTGCGGGGTTGAGGTTAAAGATTGAGTGAAGGGCCCTCGTTTTAAACTACTGTTTTGAAAAGGAGTGGGAACAAGTAAGACATATTTAATTTATTTAATGGGAAGTAGTAAGACTTATTAAATTTATTTAATCTACTTTTCTTCCCAGGCAAAATTTGATGTGCTGCAATTCCAAATTTCCAAAGTGAATGAAGGAATGAAGTCCTTTAAATTATGATTTTGTATAAATACTAGGCATTAACACAAAATCGACGGCACAAAATGGGCAGACTTTACTTGTTTGAAAAGGACTGGTTACAAGACAGACTTTTTTAATTTATTTAATGGGAAGAAGACTTATTTAGTTTAATTGATCTATTTTTGTTCCCTGGCAAAATTCGATTTGCTGCAATTCCAAATTTCCAAAGTGAATGAAGGAAAGAAGTCGTTTAAATTATGATTTTGTTTAAATACTAGGCATAGACACAAAATCTACGGCACAAAATGGGCAGACTTTACTTGTTTGAAGAGGACTGGTTACAAGACAGACTTTTCTGATTTATTTAATGGGAAGAGGACTTATTTAGTTTATTTAATCTATTTTTGTTCCCTGGCAAAATTGGATTTGCTGAAATTGTATTTTGCCAAATCTCGATTTGAGACCTGATAGGAAGTATTAAACGCTTAGTTAAATCAATACAAGTTGGTAATAAGAGCGAGTAATGTTGGTTGAACCGATGAATGAAGGTTGAAAGCAATTTAAATTATGACTTTGTATAAATACTAGATATTAACAGAACATCTACTGCGCAAAATGGGCAGAGTTTACTTGTTTGAGAAGGAGTGGCTTATTCAAAACTAAGATTTATGTAATCTGTTTGTTCCCAGGCAAAATTGGATGTGATGCAATTCCAAATTTCACCACATGATGGTGCCCAATTTTGACTTCATAGGACATATTAAACACTTAGCTTGTTATTATGTTCAAGGTAATCAGATTTGTTTATCATTCTAATGGCCTCTTCAAAACTATTCTGGATTACTACTTTGGATCTATTCTACATTACTTGGCAACAACATACTCTGTAACAGATTAGGCAGTATAATCACATATGTTAACTTGAGAGTGCCCACACTCAATCTACTTATCGTGATGTGTTAAATCAATTACTGTTAGACATTATTTGTCTGATAATCTACCAAATCTTTGAATTGAAGAATTTGTGATTTAATTAATAGCTTGTTCAGGGTAATCAGACTTGTATATAATTCTAATGGCCTTCTTTTGAAAACTATTCTGAATTACAACTTTGGATCTTATATTACTTTGCAACAATCTACTCGGTGACAGATTAGGCAGTATAATCACATATGTTAACTTCAGTGCCCACACTGTATTTATTTATGGTTATTTGTTAAATCAAGTACTGTTAGACATGAAATAGGAAGTGTTTAACATAAATGTTATGGCTACTCACCATTGTAGCTCGCTCCTGGTCAATGATATGAGCCTCTTCTTGCAGTGGAAAACTTGCAGCCAACAAACACCGTGGAACCTAAAGGAATGAAATTAAACATTAACATTTCGCCCGGACCAACATTCACACGTACAACGCAACGCGGCTACACTTCTGCTATTACAAACGTAAATCTCCTTAAACACAACGAGTGTTACTTACCGTGTACGCTCTAGGCAAAATTGGATGTGATGCAATTCCAAATCTATCTGAAACGGCAGTTAAAAGTAGAGTTACATCAAGTTTTCTTTTTTAATCAACACAATCATTTACAACCGTTGACCAGAAAGAATCGTCGAAATTCGACGTCCCCCACAAACGCCACGCTCACTCGCTTTTCAGGGCAACAAAAGTACTTCTTTTTAAAAACGATGAGTTGTACTTACCGTGTACGCTCTGGACGGTCCAGTTGCAAGCAGAAAATAAAAATATTTCTCTTGTTAGTCGTATGTTACCATCCGCTGTGTCTTTGTCAACATCGCCGCCATTTTCCTACTTCCTGCTGCGAGCCACGCCCACGGATTTAAATTTGGGCGGAAGCTCTTTCCATTGGCGTCGTTTTCGCGTATAGCAAATCCGATTGGTTGGGAAGGGGGCACGGTTATGCAGCCGAGGGGTCCTGTGATCGGTGGGATGTAAAGTAGGCGTCGACGTCACGTCCGCGTCACGTGACCACGACGTGGCAGACGTCATATAGCAACTGCTGTTTTGTTTAGTAGACTTACAGTTGTTATGCATTGACATAATGGCGCACACACCAAATAGATTTAAATAAATTAAATAATTCTTCTGCCCACTCTCTTTTAAACAAGTTAACTCTCCCCGCGGATTTGAATTCCGGCGAAAGTTACGCCCATCGACGTCACGTATGTCACGTGACCACGACGTGGCAGATGTCATATAGCAACCGCTGTTTTGTTTAGTAGATTTACAGTTGTTATGCATTGGCATAATGGTGTGCACTCAAAATAGATTTAAATAAATTAAATATTTCTTCTGCCTACTCCCTTTTAAACAAGTTAACTCTGCCCACGTCCATTGACGTCTTGTCTGCGTCACGTGACCACGACGTAGCGACGTCATATAGTAACCGCTGTTTTGACCAGTAGACTTAGTTATTATGCGTTGACATAATGGCGCACTGGTTAGCATGGCCACCTCTTAAGCATGATGATGCGGGTTCGACGCCTGATCAATGTTAGCATGGAGTGAGCTGAAGTGCATGGCGCTGAAGATTTGAATCTTTGAAATGCGCTGAGGTCTGACATATCAGGCAGAATGGTTTGCCATCACGTTCAACAAAAAATAGAAACTTTCCCACTCTGATTAAAACGTCCTGTGTTCATCTACGTATTTTCGTTTTGCTGTGCATCTTTTCCCTGCCATTTCGAGAGCCCAATTGACACTCATAGTTTAAAGAAATGTGTTTGCCCATCCTACTTTGTGGAATTTCACCACATGCGCTTTTGACCAAAATACCAAATTGAACTCAAGTGAAGCCAACACGCACAACCCCCCCCCCCCACACACACACACACACACACAAATGTTGATATGAACATAAAAGAGCCGCATGCGGTTCGGGAGTTGCGGCTTGGCCAAACCTGTACTATACAACTTTATTTGTATAAAATTTTCACAACAGCTGTCACACAAACAAAGCGGGAAAAACCGAAGACGTGCGTGTTCCGCCCACGCTGGATTTATTTGCACCTTTGAAAAGACACCGTATTGCCGCAGATGTGGCAAAGAGTACTTTTGGGCATCTGAGACGGAAGGATGTCCAAAGCATCACGTCACCTGCTCTGGTAGGCATGGTGGTGGGACGTTGAGGTCAACCGCTTTGGGGTTGGCTGAATCTTTGATCGCAGGATGCCACACACTTGAAGACAGAAGCAGAAAAGCAGAGCTAAATGCAAAATGTACTCACCGGTGACTCCAATTTTTTTCCCCCCTGAAGAAACAGCTGGACGGGTGGCCCCGGCTGGCCAGTGGGACTCTTGTTATTCTGACCCTTTTTAGTGCGCGTTTGGGGCAACAACCGTTTTTTGTGGCGCTCTCTTCTGGTTCAAAAGTGCCCTGCATGTGAATTTGCTTTTCCTGCCTTCTGATTGGATGAGCGCCGGTGTGACGCGGTGCCTCTGTCACCGTGGCGGGGGGTATACGTTGGCATCGGAGCGTCTGCCAACGTCTGAGACCGGCTGGCAGTGTATCGGAGGTGTCGAGTGCCGTGCCGCTGGAGCTCACTCACCAGCTGGTGTTAGGGCCACAGAATGAAGGCCAAGGAGAAGAATAGAAAGAGAAACAGAAACTTCTCCTCCAATTGTTTGATTTGTCTCTTCTGAGCTTCGATGAATTCTTTCAGCTCTTTGTTCCTCTAGGACGGACAAATGGAAAGTGGCATTCAAAAGCCAGTAAGCGTGCAAGTAAGTGCCGGGCTGGCTTTGGGCCCTTACCTGTTGCGCGCTGTGCAGCAGATCCATTCTCTCTTGGAGGATGCAAGCGTCGCGCTCCCTCAACTCGCACATCAGGGCTCGCTTCCATTGGTCCACGGCGCTCCTAAGCTCTTCTCTCTGATCCGCCGTCAGCACGTCATTCACGCCAGCGTGGCTGGCTTTTTCGCCGTCCGTGGCGGGGCAGTCCCGCTGCGGTAGCGCCTCGTACAACATGGCCTCCAGCTCCAGGATCCTCTGGGCCGCAATCCTCGTCCATCAGTGGTCCGGCGGGAGATTTGAGGGCGGCTTACCTTATGAGCCTGGTCCATGGAACACTTCCTGAAGTCCAACTCTTCATCCAGGTAGCCCTTCTGCTTGCAGAACATATCCTAGCACAGCTCAAGGTCAGAATTGTTGGGGCACATTGCCGGAGTTCCCCTTGGCTGATGTCGCGTGTCTGTCTACCTTCTCACTTTCAATGTCCAACATCTTCTGTTGAAGTGCTGACTTGGTCACTTTGATGTATTCTAACCACTGAGGAAAGGCTGCTGTCACATAAGCAGAATGCGAGAGCGTGCGTGGACGTGCGCGTTACCTTCTCGGCTAGGGTGAGAAGGGTCCTGGCGTGAATCACTACCACCTGCTCCTCGTTGGTGAGATTCTGCAAGAGCCCAAAGGCACAGCGTCAACAAGCTTCTTTCAGCGCAAAGCCTTCCAAAAGTCACATTTGAGCCGCCGAGTCTCGTGGAGTGCGAACATAAGGAGTTCGACATACACTTACGGCGTTATAGCCCAGGATGTCCAGCTTCTTCATCAGATCACTGATGACGATGTCCGGGGGAAAGGCGCAAGGAGCAATGTAAGGTGTTCTGGGACCTCGGGTTCAAAGTCAAAGTCAAAGTCAAAGTCAGCTTTATTGTCAATTTCTCCACATGCCAAAGACACACAAAGAAACCGAAATTTCGTACCCCCCTATCCCACGGTGACAAGACATGGCTCACAACAGACAAACATTAAACAAGTATAACAAAAGCGTGCCGAATAAATAATGAATAAATAACACAACAATAAATAAATAAATAAATAATTAAGAGGAGCACAAAAAGAAAAAAACAAAAAAGAGCAAGTGCGCGTACAGCAGACATTCCCGAAAATAGCGCAACAGTGCCGCACGCTACGCAGAAGGGGGTAGCGAGTTCAGGGCCCTAACAGCCTGGAGGAAGAAGCTGTCGGCGAGTCTGGTGGTGCGGGAGCGCAGGCTCCTGTACCTCTTCCCAGAGGGCAGAAGGTCAAACAAAGAGTGAGCCGGGTGACTCACATCTCTGGCAATCGAGGTTGCCTTGCGGGTGAGATGGGAGGTGTAAATGTCCTTCAGGGAGGGAAGCGAAGCACCAATAATCTTACCAGCCGTATTCACTATGCGCTGCAGGGCCTTCAAGTTCTGTTCAGTGCAGTTACCACCCCAGACAGCGATGCAACTGGTGAGGACGCTCTCAATGGTGCCACGGTAGAATGTAGACAGGACTGCCTGAGGAGCACATGCACGCCTGAGCTTCCGCAGGAAGTACAGGCGGCGCTGAGCTTTCTTTGCCAGTGACGAGGTGTTCGCGGACCAGGAGAGGTCCTCACTGATGTGCACCCCCAGGAACTTGGTGCAGCTCACCCTCTCCACCACAGCACCGTCGATGATCAGCGGCAGGTGTGTTTTGTGACCCTTCCGGAAGTCAACAATGATTTCCTTGGTCTTACCGACGTTCAGCAGGAGGTTGTTGTCCCTGCACCACGTGGTCAGAAGGTCAACTTCTGACCTGTACCGAGTCTCGTCGCCCTTCGTGATGAGACCCACCAGAGTCGTGTCGTCAGCAAACTTCACTATGCGGTTGTCGCTGTAGGTCGCAGTGCAGTCATGCGTCAGCAGGGTGAAGAGCAATGGACTGAGCACGCAGCCCTGGGGGGCCCCTGTGCTCAGCGTGATGCTGGCGGAGATTTTGTCGCCAACACGCACCACCTGAGGCCTCTGACAGAGGAAGTCCAGTATCCAGTTGCAGAGGGAGGTACTGAGGCCCAGCTCGTCGAGTTTGGAGATGAGTCGCTGCGGCACAATGGTGTTGAAGGCAGAGCTGAAGTCCACAAACAGCAACCTCACATATGAGTCCTTTCTCTCCAGGTGGGTGAGGGCCGAGTGGAGGGCAGAGCAGATGGCATCCTCAGAGGACCGCTTGGCACGGTACGCAAACTGGAAAGGGTCAATGGTGGGGGGGAGAACGGACTTGATGTGCTCCAAGACCAGCCGCTCAAAGCACTTCATGATGATGGGCGTCAGTGCCACAGGGCAGTAGTCATTGAAGCAGGACGGTGCAGGTTTCTTCGGCACAGGAACGATGGTGGCAGCCTTGAAACACGAGGGGACGATGGCCTGCTGCAGGGAAACGTTAAAGATGTCCGTGAAGACACCCGACAGCTCCCCAGCGCAGTCCTTCAGCGCTCGACCCGGGATGTTGTCAGGGCCCGCCGCCTTACGGGTGTCAATAGCGGCAAGCGCCCTCCTCACACCGTCGGCAGAGAGGCGCAGGGGCTGCTCGTGTGGGGGGGGAGTGGTCTTCAGCGGGCAAGTGCCGTTCTGGGCGTCGAAGCGAGCAAAGAAGCGGTTCAGATCGTTCAGCAGACGGACGTCGCCCTCACAGCTCCTCGGCGCGGGCTTGTAGTCCGTGATGGTCTGAATGCCCCGCCAAAGGCTACGTGCGTCCTTGCTGTCCTTGAAGTGGGTGGAGACCTTGCACGAGAACGCCTTCTTCGCTTCTTTGATGCCTCGGGACAGGTCGGCCCTCGCTGTCCTCAAGCCAGCCTCATCCCCTGCTCTGAAAGCCTTGTCCCTGGCCCTCAACAGTCTGAGGACAGCCCCCGTCAGCCACGGCTTCCAGTTCGCGCGAGTGACGACGGATTTCGAGCAAGTCACATCATCGATGCACTTCGTGATGTAAGAGGTAACAGAGTCAGTATATTCCTCTATGTCCGTCCAATCGTTGTAGGTGGCTGCCTGCTTAAACAAGTCCCAGTCAGTGGTGTCGAAGCAGTCAGGGTTAAGGTTAGGGTTGCGAGGGACGCCTTACGTACGCTCACGCCCTCGGCCTCGCAGTAGATCTGCAAAGGGCTGAGGCCGTCTGGGAAACGGACTTGCAGAAACTTCAAGACGGGGGAGCGCCACTCCCTCTCCTGAAAGGCAGAGGCATGCATCCGTCCGTCCGTCCGTCCGTCCGTCACATCTCTGGCCTCAACACGCTTGTGCGAGTCTTCCCACCTCCAGCTCCAGGATGCGGAACTCAAGCAGTTCGTTTTGGTCTCGGATATCCTGGATGTGCTCTTTCAGACGCGCTTCTTCCGCCTCCATCCGCCTGACCTGAAAAGACAGTCAGACCTCATCTGCGGGGCTTCCCGACAGGTGTGACGCCAAGCGACTCCGCCCAGCGCCTTTCTTTCCGTCACCTTTTCGGCCAACTGCTGATTGCTCTGATGCAGCAGCTGCTTCTCCTCCACCCACTTGACATTCTAGAAGAGACAAACGCGTGGACAGCTTTGGAATGTTGTGTCATTTTCATCCACAAATTCTTTGGTTGACTGGAAAATGACATTTGCTTTTCTCCGCATTTTCCCAGCCACGTTCGGGGGGGGGTTGGTCGGTCCAGTAATGCCAGACGGATGAGTGACTGAAGAATGTAGCTATTTTGTCTGAGAAAAAGGTGTGCTCATTGATGAGCTTACCTGTCCTTGTTGCTTCAGCGCTGACTCCAGATCTGCTACTCTGCTTTGATAGTGACCCATTTCTACCATCAGCTTTTCTCTGGTCTGAAAGGAGGAGGAGGGAGGCTCCTCCTCCTCCTTTCAGACCAGAGAACACCCGAGGCTGGGTGAGAACGGGGAGGCTGCGACCCGGCCGGGGGTTGCGGGAAGGGGCGCCACCTTGATCTCCTTCTCGGCGTCGTAGTCCCCTTCGCTGGTCTGGGCTAGCAGAGCGTAGGCTCGTTGCAGCGCTTGATATTCTTGCGTCAGCTGGCGGTAGCGAAGCTCCGCCTCTTCATGCACACACCAATGCAACACAGCACTAGTACCAGAATCAGTCAGACCGGCGACAAAGCACCCGCGACGCAAAGACGAGTCCGATTCCAGGCTGAAGAGGAATGTTTGGTGCCAATACGCTGGCAGAAATGGCGGGCTACCTCTTCGGGTTCCGTGTCGGGGGTTCTGTCGGTGTGAAAAGACAAGGACGATCCGTCCGAGTCCACCAACACGTCTTCGTCGTAGCCGTAAAATGTTTCGATGACCTGCGGGCGCGGAAGCAAACATCTCTCTGAACAAACTGAAGCGACACCTCACGATGAATCGACGAGAGGAACGATAGCGAGAAAAAGGCCATTTCATCTTGCGCAACACCAAGCAGCCGCAAACAAACAGACTCACCTTGCAGGACCTCACGCTTTGTTCCTCCTCAGAGATTCTCGACGTCGGTATCGTAGCAGCAAATCTCTCTCCTGTCGACACAAATAATCCGCCTTTGAGATTCTTTGGATGCAAAGGGAACGAACGGCTCCGGCGCAGAAACAAACGCGACTCACAATGACATTTCTGACATGAGCTCCTGTCTCCAGAGCCTGAAAAACACGTCACCGGCGATTATTGGAGGGACGCTCGTCTTTTCCAAAAGTGACAACTACAGGGTGTGTCAGGATTTTCCAGATTATCTTTATCGTATCATTGTGTTGCTTTGACTTTGACTGCGACCTGTAATAAATAATATTATTTATCCCTTATTTATCCCTATCGCTTATCCCTTCCTACACAAAGTCGTAAAACACCCCTTGCTATGTTTTGACTAGAGGTCAAGGGCTTCCTCTATTCAATCCACTCTTACACCCACCCTGTTTCTCTTAATTAAAATGCTCGTGCAGGAGCCGAGAGTCAGACTTCATTCGTACAACGGATGGACTCTCCACCTGCAGGTGTCCAAAAGAACTTACTTGTCTCCCGTGTGGTTCTTGCAAAATAAGTTGGAGCGAGCGCAACTCTAACAGGGTGCATTTTGCCACTAGCTGCCTACGGACAATGACGTCGCGCTCGCGGCTCATGGTTGACGGGCTGAGCAGCCGGGCAAGTCCGTCGTTTTCAGCGCACAGCGAGTGGCAAAGGCGCTGACAAAACGGGAGCTTTGAGCTGCTGAAAACGGCAAAACAAGTCTAAAGCGTGTTCAAACGCGTGCGCACAATGCTCCTGCTTGAAAGGTCGGAATTTAAGGGGCCAATTTTTTGGATGGCGGCCGCCGGCCAAGCTTTGGACGGAAAAGGTTTCCTGGCGACAGCGAGCGAGCGCGGCGCTGCCGTACGTGCACCGAGTCGCCTGCCTGAAGACCTTGGACAAGTCGTCGATGATGTGCCGCTGCTCCACAACTTGAAGGAACTCCATTTCACCGTCCTGCTGGCCGCAACCGCGGTCCAGGTCATTGAGCGAACTAGGCCTTCTCTGTGGAACACAAATGCAGTGGACTCTGTTGGCACGCCGCCGTTGTCCGCGTCGACTTACCAAGCTTGCCATCTCCTCGTTCTCCTGGGTGACAAAGCGCACTTTGTTTTCAAGGCGACACAGCACCAGCGAGAGTTCTTCATTCTTCCTGCTCAGGCGTTTGTTTTTGTACAGGAGTGGCAGAAACTGGCTTTCTGTTTCTCAGTCGCTTTAGCTGCAAGCATGAAGTGCGGGATGTGAAAGACGCACAACACGCGGGCCAGAACGTATCCATTCCTTTTGCATCGGTTTGAACGGAATCGTGGCTTTGGCTCCCAATAAAAGACATCTACCAGGCAACCGACTCGCCGCGCCGCTCAACTAATAAGCAAGCGCAATGGGTGCCTCGCTGGATGGCGCGCATCAAACGTAGCGCAAACCTTCAAGCGTGCCGTCAATAAATTACCAGTTCATTGCGCTCTTCAGAAAGCAGGGCGTTTCGATCCTCCAGTTTCCTGATGACTGCGCTGAGCTCAGCGATTTTCAGATGAAACCGTCGCGTGTCCCGATCCTCCTGAGACTGAAAACGCCCCGCAACACACACACACAAGCACTCGTTCAAAGTTCAAAACTGTTTTTGTGCTACCTTCCTCCAGCAACGAACTAAGTCATGCGTACTGCAAGTGTGTGCTGAGGTGGCTTACGCAATGAAGAGGATTGCTAGTAGCGGCGTTGACCCCACTTCCAGGGTAGTTTAGGCCCGCCCTTTGGGAATCCCTCAGGGCAGCGATCTGCTGCTCGGCAGCCTGAGTCTGCAGCTGAAGGCGGTGGACGTGGCCGGCCCCAGGGCTTCATCCAAAACACTAACCGCTCTGTCTTTCAGCTTGATCTCATCCGTCTGGATGTACAAACGGGGAGCGCTCAGGCAGGCGGGCAAACTCATTTGCCAGAATTGTGACAAAAACAAAGAGAGCAACCGGCCAATTTTTTTCTTGAATCGACTAGAACACCTTTGCTGTGACAAAAGCGAAGCGAGCAACCGGACATTTTCTTCTTGTGAAATAGAATAGAATAGAATGCCTTAGGTGTCATTGCACTGCAGGTATACAACGAAATTGGGAACATAGCCACGCACCGCGCATCTGATCAGTCCTACCAGTCGGCGGATCTCCCTCTCGCAGTCTCTCTTGGTTCGGCTCAGCTCCTCCCGATGCTGGTGATGAGCCGATCGGAGCTCGGCCGCTCGGGACTGCCAGGCCTGCTGGGCCGCTGCCAGGGCTTCTTCCGCGCTCCTGGTGGAGGCGACACCGCTCGGTCTCCCGACACCGCCGCGTCTCCTCCACCTCCGCCAGCAAAGCGCCCCCCCTCCTCACCTGAGCAGACATTGCGCCACACCGGGCCGTTGAGACCGCAACGGAGCGCCGCGACGCTTACTGGGGACAAGCTACACAATACGGTAGCGGCCGCATCGAAGCCCGACGTGGCGTGCGGATAGTCAGACACGGATAGAGCGGATCACCTTGTCCATGGAGCCGTCCCTCAGGCTGAGGACCAAGGCATTCAGTCGCTGGATCTCTCCATCTTTGATTTTGATCACTCTCATCAGCTCCATTTCATGCTGCCGCAGTAATGTCTCCCTGGTAATGGCTAACTCTTTCTGCTTCTCCTCATGGAGTTTGCTTTTGAGTTCCGTCATGGCGGCGGTGGCACGGTGGTGCTCCGCCCGCAGGTCCTGACTTCTCTCTCTCTCCAGACAGCTGACCTGACATGACTTAGACTTAGACAAACTTTATTGTCATCTTGTCTGCACATGGTGCATACAAAACGAAATTCCGTTGCATACGTCTTACAACAAAGTAGTGATATTGCAGTTGAATAGAAGTAACATATCCTATGAAAATATATATATATACATATATACTATATATATATATATATATATATATATTAAAAATAAGTATAAAGTGCAGCAGTGATAATTATGCAATAGTGCAAGTAGGCAAAACAGTATTCAAGAGTGTGCAGAGGAATGCTAAACCATGTATTAAACTTCTATTTAAAGGGTTTATACAAGTTCAGTAAAGTTGGTAGTGCGAGATAGTGCAAGATAGAGGTCCGTAGTGTCATAAAGTACAGTTCTGTGAATGTGTGATGCAGAGTTCAGTTTAGAGCTCAACAGTTCTAGTGTTCAACAGTCTGATGACAGCAGGGAAAAAGCTGTTGCAGAACCTGGTGGACCTGCAGCGGATGCTGCAAACCTCTTCCCAGAGGGCAGCAGGGAGAACAGTCCATGGTGGGGGTGTGATGGGTCATTGATAATGTTACGGGCACGGGACATGCAGCGCTGAGATGAAATGTCCTGAATGGAGGGAAGAGGAGCCCCTATGATCCTCTCTGCTGTCCTCACCACTCTCCTCACGTTCTTCCAATCGGAGGCGGTGCAGCCTCCACACCACACAGAGAGACAGCTTGTCAGAATGCTCTCTATGGTGCTCCTGTAGAACGTCCTCATGATGGGTGGGGGCAGGTGGGCTCTCCTCATCCTCCGCAGGAAGTACAAGCGCTTCTGTGCCCTCTTGACCAGTGCCGTAGTGTTCATAGTCCAGGTGAGGTCTTCTGTGATGTGGACCCCCAGGAATTTGGTGGTGCTGACCACCTCCACAGCTGAGCTGTTGATGATCAGTGGAGCGTGGTGAGGCTGTTTTTTCCTGAAGTCGACGATGATCTCCTTCATCTTCTCCTCATTCAGGATCAGGCTGTTTTCTCTGCACCAGCCCACCAGCTGCTCCACCTCCTCTCTGTAGTCCAGGTCGTTGTTGTCTCTGATGAGCCCCACCACCGTTGTGTCGTCTGCTGACTTCATGATGTGATTGGTGGTGAACCTGAGGACGCAGTCGTGTGTCATCAGGGTGCACAGCAGGGGGCTCAGGACGCAGCCCTGAAGGGAGCCTGTGCTGAGGGTGATGACATCAGAGGTGTTCTGTCCGACCCGGACTGACTGAGGTCTGTTGGTGAGGAAGTCTAGCAGCCAGTTGCGAAGGGGGGTGTTGAAGCCCAGGTGTTCCAATTTTCCTACCAGATGCTGTGGGATGATGGTGTTAAACGCTGAGCTGAAGTCCAGGAACAGCCTCCGCACATGGGTGTTCTTCTCCTCCAGGTGAGCCAGGCTCAGGTGAAGAACGGAGGAGATGGCGTCCTGAGTGGAGCGGTTTTGCCGGTCGGCAAACTGGAACGGGTCAAATAATAGGGGGAGTCTGGAAACGATGTGACCTTTAAGCAGCCTTTCGAAGCACTTCATCATAACCGGAGTCAGTGCAACAGGCCGGTAATCATTAAATGAGGTGATTTGAGGTTTCTTCGGCACCGGAATGATGGAGGCAGTCTTAAAGCACGCCGGCACTGTGGCTTGGCCCAGCGAGGTGTTAAAAATGTCTGTGATGACCCCAGCCAGATGACTTGCACATTCCCTGAACACACGCCCAGGAATGTTGTCGGGGCCAGGGGCCTTACAGGGGTTGACTCTCCTCAGGGTCTTCAACACATCGGCGGAGTCAAGGCAGAGTACCTCCTCTTCCTGATGGGGGACAGTTTTAACTGCTGGAGTGCCGTTTAGTGCCTCGAACCTCCCAAAGAAGTTATTTAGACCATTTAGAAAGTCAGCATCAACTACACCCACCGGGGGGGGGGAGGGTGAGTTGTAGTCTGTAATCGCCCGTATGCCTTGCCACATACTCCTGATGTTTTTGACGTCGTGGAAACGATCCTGAAATTTTCGACTGCGGTCTCGCTTCGCTATCCTGATGGCACGGTTCAAGTTGGCTCTCGCTGTCCTCAGTGTCTCCTTGTCGCCAGACTTGAAGGCAGAGTTCCGCGCTCGTAGCGTTTGACGTACCTCCTCAGTCATCCAGGGTCGTTGGTTGCCCCGGGTGATGATATTCTTAGTGGTGCTGACGTCCTCGGTGCATTTGTTGATGTAGGCTGACACAGTCATGGCACACGCATGTCTAATCTACATCGGGAAAACTGGGAGGGAGGGAGGCAGGCAGGGAGGCAGGCAGGGAGGCAGGCAGTGTCTGTCTGTTGAGGTTTTCACCTTGTTCTTCTCCTGCTGAAGTTCTAACTGGACGTCCATCAGTTTGGTTCTCAGCTCGTCATTGGCGGCCTGAAGGGCGTCCGTTCGCTCCGCCTTGGCCCGCCCTGCCGGAGCTCGTTTGGACATCTCTTACTCGAGTCTCGCCCGGTCGTCAGTCAGAGATCACAACATTTGTACCTGGAGAGCACAAACGCAGCGCTGTTTTCCACTGGCTTCGAACTCAACTTCAATCGGTACCGTAACTTACAACATCATAAACATAGAACTAGCTTGACTTATTCATTGAATAAATGCATTTGGTTCTTCAAAACTGCATCACGCAACATAGCGTGACCGAGACGGCCGTTATCCACCTGCGTGAAGTTATTTGGTGAAATGAATGAGATGTTTAAGACACCATCGTTCTGTCTCTATGTAGATGAAGGTAAATAATCGATTGCTGAAGGTCCAAAGGTGTTGTGATAAACAAATAAACATATTAGTGATTAGTGACATATTTGTGATAAACATATTAGGCAGGATAATCACATATGTTAACGTGACTGCCCACACTGTATTTATTTATGGTTATTTGTTAAATCGAGTACTGTTAGACATGAAATAGGAAGTGTTTAACATAAATGGAAGACGAAAGGGGTACTCACCATTGTAGCTCCTGCTGGTCAATGATACGAGCCTCTTCTTGCAGTGGAAAACATACAGCCAACAAACACCGTGGAACCTAAAGGAATGAAATTAAACATTAACATTTAGCCTCAACCAACATTCACAGATACAACGCAACGCAAACTACACAAACGTAAATCTTTTTAAACACAATGAGTTGTACTTACCGTGTACGCTCTAGACGGTCCACTTGCAAGCAGAAAATAAAGATATTTCTGTTGATAATCGTCGTGTTTGTATCCGGTGTCTCGCTCAAGGCCATTGCGCCCACAGATTTGAATTTTGGCGAGAGTTCAGCCTATTGACGTCATTTCCGCGGTGTAATACCCGCATATCTGAAACGGCAAAGTTAAGAGTAGAGTTAAATAAAGTTTTTAGTCAACGCAATAATTTACAACCGTTGACCAGTCGAAATAATCGTCGAAATTTGGCGTCTGTGGCTGGAAGCAGACGCCGAGTTCGACATTCCTCCCAAACGCCACACTCCCTCGCTTTTCAGGGCTAAAAAAAAACAGTTGTAATTACCTTGTACGCTCTAGACGGTCAAGTTGCAAGCTGAAAACAAAAATATTTGCCTTGTTAGTCATCGTGTTACTAACCGCTGTGTCTTGTTTGCCAGAATTGCCGCTTTCCTACTTCCTGTTGCAAGCCACGCCCACGGATTATAATTTTGCCGTGAGTTCCGCCTATTGACGTCATGTCCGCGTCACATGACTGCGACGTAATATTATCTAAAACTGTTTGTGCGGTATTGTGTTGTTCTGTGCGGCATTGTGTTATTCTGTGCGGCGTCGTGTTGTTCTGTGCGGCGTCGTGTTGTTCAGTGCGACGTCGTGTTGTTCAGTGCGGCATGGTGTTGTTCAGTGCGGCATGGTGTTGTTCAGTGCGGCATGGTGTTGTTCAGTGCGGCATAATGTTGTTCAGTGCGGCATAATGTTGTTCGGTGCGGCATGGTGTTGTTCAGTGCGGCATGGTGTTGTTCAGTGCGGCATGGTGTTGTTCAGTGCGGCATAATGTTGTTCAGAGCGCCATAATGTTGTTCAGTGCGGCATGGTGTTGTTCAGTGCGGGATGGTGTTGTTCAGTGCAGGATGGTGTTGTTCAGTGCAGCGTAATGTTGTTCAGTGCGGCATGGTGTTGTTCAGTGCGGAATGGTGTTGTTCAGTGCGGCATGGTGTTGTTCAGTGCGGGATGGTGTTGTTCAGTGCGGGATGGTGTTGTTCAGTGCGGCATGGTGTTGCTCAGTGCGGCATGGTGTTGTTCAGTGCGGGATGGTGTTGTTCATTGCGGCATGGTGTTGTTCAGTGCGGCATGGTGTTGTTCAGTGCGGCATGGTGTTGTTCAGTGCGGCATAATGTTGTTCAGTGCGGCATGGTGTTGTTCAGTGCGGCATGGTGTTGTTCAGTGCGGGATGGTGTTGTTCAGTGCAGGATGGTGTTGTTCAGTGCGGCATGGTGTTGTTCAATGCGGGATCGTGTTGTTCAGTGCGGCATGGTGTTGTTCAGTGCGGCATGGTGTTGTTCAGTGCGGCATGGTGTTGTTCAGTGCGGCATGGTGTTGTTCAGTGCGGCATAATGTTGTTCAGTGCGGCATAATGTTGTTCAGTGCGGCATAATGTTGTTCAGTGCGGCATAATGTTGTTCAGTGCGGCATGGTGTTGTTCAGTGCGGCATGGTGTTGTTCAGTGCGGCATGGTGTTGTTCAGTGCGGCATGGTGTTGTTCAGTGCAGCATAATGTTGTTCAGTGCGGCATGGTGTTGTTCAGTGCGGCATGGTGTTGTTCAGTGCGGCATGGTGTTGTTCAGTGCGGCATGGTGTTGTTCAGTGCGGGATGGTGTTCAATGCGGGATCGTGTTGTTCAGTGCGGCATGGTGTTTTTCAGTGCGGCATGGTGTTGTTCAGTGCGGCATGGTGTTGTTCATTTCGGCATAATGTTGTTCAGTGCGGCATAATGTTGTTCAGTGCGGCATGGTGTTGTTCAGTGCGGGATGGTGTTGTTCAGTGCGTTATAATGTTGTTCAGTGCGGCATGGTGTTGTTCAGTGCGGCATGGTGTTGTTCAGTGCGGCATGGTGTTGTTCAGTGCGGCATAATGTTGTTTAGTGCGGCATGGTGTTGTTCAGTGCGGGATGGTGTTGTTCAGTGCGTTATAATGTTGTTCAGTGCGGCATGGTGTTGTTCAGTGCGGCATGGTGTTGTTCAGTGCGGCATGGTGTTGTTCATTTCGGCATAATGTTGTTTAGTGCGGCATGGTGTTGTTCAGTGCGTTATAATGTTCAGTGCGGCATGGTGTTGTTCAGTGCGGCATGGTGTTGTTCAGTGCGGCATGGTGTTGTTCAGTGCGGCATGGTGTTGTTCAGTGCGGCATAATGTTGTTCAGTGCGGCATAATGTTGTTCAGTGCGGCATGGTGTTGTTCAGTGCGGGATGGTGTTGTTCAGTGCGGGATGGTGTTGTTCAGTGCGGCATGGTGTTCAATGCGGAATGGTGTTGTTCAGTGCAGGATGGTGTTGTTCAGTGCGGCATGGTGTTGTTCAGTGCGGCATAATGTTGTTCAGTGCGGCATGGTGTTGTTCAGTGCGGCATGGTGTTGTTCAGTGCGGCATGGTGTGTTTCAGTGCGGCATAATGTTGTTCAGTGCGGCATGGTGTTGTTCAGTGCGGCATGGTGTTGTTCAGTGCGGCATAATGTTCAGTGCGGCATAATGTTGTTCAGTGCGGCATGGTGTTGTTCAGTGCGGGATGGTGTTGTTCAGTGCAGGATGGTGTTGTTCAGTGCGGCATGGTGTTCAGTGCGGGATGGTGTCTTTCAGTGCGGCATGGTGTCGTTCAGTGCGGCATGGTGTCTTTCAGTGCGGCATGGTGTCGTTCAGTGAGGCATGGTGTTGTTCAGTGCGGCATGGTGTTGTTTAGTGCGGCATGGTGTTGTTCAGTGCGGGATGGTGTTGTTCAGTGTGGCATGGTGTTCAGTGCGGCATGGTGTTGTTCAGTGCGGTATCGTGTTGTTCAGTGCGGTATCGTGTTTCTCAGTGCGGTATCGTGTTGTTCAGTGCAGTATCGTTGTGTTGTTCGTATTGTGTTTAACACTTAGCCTCTAACACTTAGCCTCTAACACTTAGCCTCTAGCATCTAGAAGGTAAATAAATAGGAAGGAAGGACTCACCGGTGACGCCTTCGCCCACGTCCAAGCGTTGTACTTTGTATTTTCATCCTTCTGACAGTGGAAAACATAGCCAACAAACACCGTGGAACCTAAACGAATGAAAGAAAACTATCATTTGGCCACAACCAACATTCACAGATACAACACAATGTGACGTGCGGGGTTGAGGTTAAAGGTTGAGTGAAGGGCCCTCGTTTTAAACTACTTTTTTGAAAAGGATTGGGAACAAGTAAGACGTATTTAATTTATTTAATGGGAAGTAGTAAGAGCTATATAATTTAATCTATGTATTATATTCTATTGTATTGTATTCTGTTGTATTCTTTTGGATTGTATTCACACTAACCCCACTAAAACTTCAGCCCACAAAAACTCGCCTCTGGCGCCTAGCCTCTGGCACTTAGCCTCTAACACTTAGCCTTTAACACTTAGCCTTTAACACTTAGCCTTTAACACTTAGCCTAGAAGGTGAATAAATAGGGTTAAAGGTTGAGTGAAGGGACCTCGTTTTAAACTACTTTTTTGAAAAGGAGTGGGAACAAGTAAGACGTATTTAATTTATTTAATGGGAAGTAGTAAGACTTATTAAATTTATTTAATCTACTTTTCTTCCCAGGCAAAATTTGATGTGCTGCAATTCCAAATTTCCAAAGTGAATGAAGGAATGAAGTCCTTTAAATTATGATTTTGTATAAATACTAGGCATTAACACAAAATCGACGGCACAAAATGGGCAGACTTTACTTGTTTGAAAAGGACTGGTTACAAGACAGACTTTTTTAATTTATTTAATGGGAAGAAGACTTATTTAGTTTAATTGATCTATTTTTGTTCCCTGGCAAAATTGGATTTGCTGCAATTCCAAATTTCCAAAGTGAATGAAGGAAAGAAGTCGTTTAAATTATGATTTTGTTTAAATACTAGGCATAGACACAAAATCTACGGCACAAAATGGGCAGACTTTACTTGTTTGAAGAGGACTGGTTACAAGACAGACTTTTCTGATTTATTTAATGGGAAGAAGACTTATTTAGTTTATTTAATCTATTTTTGTTCCCTGGCAAAATTGGATTTGCTGAAATTGTATTTTGCCAAATCTTGCCTTGAGACCTGATAGGAAGTATTAAACGCTTAGTTAAATCAATACAAGTTGGTAATAAGAGCGAGTAATGTTGGTTGAACCGATGAATGAAGGTTGAAAGCAATTTAAATTATGACTTTGTATAAATACTAGATATTAACAGAACATCTACTGCGCGAAATGGGCAGAGTTTACTTGTTTGAGAAGGAGTGGCTTATTCAAAACTAAGATTTATTTAATCTGTTTGTTCCCAGGCAAAATTGGATGTGATGCAATTCCAAATTTCACCACATGATGGTGCCCAATTTTGACTTCATAGGACATATTAAACACTTAGCTTGTTATTATGTTCAAGGTAATCAGATTTGTTTATTATTCTAATGGCCTCTTCAAAACTATTCTGGATTACTACTTTGGATCTATTCTACATTACTTGGCAACAACATACTCTGTAACAGATTAGGCAGTATAATCATATCTGTTAACTTGAGAGTGCCCACACTCAATCTACTTATCGTGATGTGTTAAATCAATTACTGTTAGACATTATTTGTCTGATAATCTACCAAATCTTTGAATTGAAGAATTTGTGATTTAATTAATAGCTTGTTCAGGGTAATCAGACTTGTATATAATTCTAATGGCCTTCTTTTGAAAACTATTCTGAATTACAACTTTGGATCTTATATTACTTTGCAACAATCTACTCCGTGACAGATTAGGCAGTATAATCACATATGTTAACTTCAGTGCCCACACTGTATTTATTTATGGTTATTTGTTAAATCAAGTACTGTTAGACATGAAATAGGAAGTGTTTAACATAAATGTTATGGCTACTCACCATTGTAGCTCGCTCCTGGTCAATGATACGAGCCTCTTCTTGCAGTGGAAAACTTGCAGCCAACAAACACCGTGGAACCTAAAGGAATGAAATTAAACATTAACATTTCGCCTCGACCAATTTTCACACGTGCAACGCAACGCGGCTACACTTCTGCTATTACAAACGTAAATCTCCTTAAACACAATGAGTGTTACTTACCGTGTACGCTCTAGACGGTCCAGTTGCAAGCAGAAAATAAAGATATTTCTGTTGATAATCGTCGCTGCTCAGTGGCTCACGGCCATCGCGCCAACAGATTTGAATCGGAGGTTCGGGCAATTACGTCATATCCGCGGCACATGACTGCGACGTAATACCCGCTTATCTGAAACGGCAGTTAAAAGTAGAGTTACATCAAGTTTTCTTGGAACCTAAACGAATGAAAGAAAACTATCATTTGGCCACAACCAACATTCACAGATACAACACAACGTGCGGGGTTGAGGTTAAAGATTGAGTGAAGGGCCCTCGTTTTAAACTACTGTTTTGAAAAGGAGTGGGAACAAGTAAGACATATTTAATTTATTTAATGGGAAGTAGTAAGACTTATTAAATTTATTTAATCTACTTTTCTTCCCAGGCAAAATTTGATGTGCTGCAATTCCAAATTTCCAAAGTGAATGAAGGAATGAAGTCCTTTAAATTATGATTTTGTATAAATACTAGGCATTAACACAAAATCGACGGCACAAAATGGGCAGACTTTACTTGTTTGAAAAGGACTGGTTACAAGACAGACTTTTTTAATTTATTTAATGGGAAGAAGACTTATTTAGTTTAATTGATCTATTTTTGTTCCCTGGCAAAATTCGATTTGCTGCAATTCCAAATTTCCAAAGTGAATGAAGGAAAGAAGTCGTTTAAATTATGATTTTGTTTAAATACTAGGCATAGACACAAAATCTACGGCACAAAATGGGCAGACTTTACTTGTTTGAAGAGGACTGGTTACAAGACAGACTTTTCTGATTTATTTAATGGGAAGAGGACTTATTTAGTTTATTTAATCTATTTTTGTTCCCTGGCAAAATTGGATTTGCTGAAATTGTATTTTGCCAAATCTTGCCTTGAGACCTGATAGGAAGTATTAAACGCTTAGTTAAATCAATACAAGTTGGTAATAAGAGCGAGTAATGTTGGTTGAACCGATGAATGAAGGTTGAAAGCAATTTAAATTATGACTTTGTATAAATACTAGATATTAACAGAACATCTACTGCGCGAAATGGGCAGAGTTTACTTGTTTGAGAAGGAGTGGCTTATTCAAAACTAAGATTTATTTAATCTGTTTGTTCCCAGGCAAAATTGGATGTGATGCAATTCCAAATTTCACCACATGATGGTGCCCAATTTTGACTTCATAGGACATATTAAACACTTAGCTTGTTATTATGTTCAAGGTAATCAGATTTGTTTATTATTCTAATGGCCTCTTCAAAACTATTCTGGATTACTACTTTGGATCTATTCTACATTACTTGGCAACAACATACTCTGTAACAGATTAGGCAGTATAATCATATCTGTTAACTTGAGAGTGCCCACACTCAATCTACTTATCGTGATGTGTTAAATCAATTACTGTTAGACATTATTTGTCTGATAATCTACCAAATCTTTGAATTGAAGAATTTGTGATTTAATTAATAGCTTGTTCAGGGTAATCAGACTTGTATATAATTCTAATGGCCTTCTTTTGAAAACTATTCTGAATTACAACTTTGGATCTTATATTACTTTGCAACAATCTACTCCGTGACAGATTAGGCAGTATAATCACATATGTTAACTTCAGTGCCCACACTGTATTTATTTATGGTTATTTGTTAAATCAAGTACTGTTAGACATGAAATAGGAAGTGTTTAACATAAATGTTATGGCTACTCACCATTGTAGCTCGCTCCTGGTCAATGATACGAGCCTCTTCTTGCAGTGGAAAACTTGCAGCCAACAAACACCGTGGAACCTAAAGGAATGAAATTAAACATTAACATTTCGCCTCGACCAATTTTCACACGTACAACGCAACGCGGCTACACTTCTGCTATTACAAACGTAAATCTCCTTAAACACAATGAGTGTTACTTACCGTGTACGCTCTAGACGGTCCAGTTGCAAGCAGAAAATAAAGATATTTCTGTTGATAATCGTCGCTGCTCAGTGGCTCACGGCCATCGCGCCAACAGATTTGAATCGGAGGTTCGGGCAATTACGTCATATCCGCGGCACATGACTGCGACGTAATACCCGCTTATCTGAAACGGCAGTTAAAAGTAGAGTTACATCAAGTTTTCTTGGAACCTAAACGAATGAAAGAAAACTATCATTTGGCCACAACCAACATTCACAGATACAACACAACGTGCGGGGTTGAGGTTAAAGATTGAGTGAAGGGCCCTCGTTTTAAACTACTGTTTTGAAAAGGAGTGGGAACAAGTAAGACATATTTAATTTATTTAATGGGAAGTAGTAAGACTTATTAAATTTATTTAATCTACTTTTCTTCCCAGGCAAAATTTGATGTGCTGCAATTCCAAATTTCCAAAGTGAATGAAGGAATGAAGTCCTTTAAATTATGATTTTGTATAAATACTAGGCATTAACACAAAATCGACGGCACAAAATGGGCAGACTTTACTTGTTTGAAAAGGACTGGTTACAAGACAGACTTTTTTAATTTATTTAATGGGAAGAAGACTTATTTAGTTTAATTGATCTATTTTTGTTCCCTGGCAAAATTCGATTTGCTGCAATTCCAAATTTCCAAAGTGAATGAAGGAAAGAAGTCGTTTAAATTATGATTTTGTTTAAATACTAGGCATAGACACAAAATCTACGGCACAAAATGGGCAGACTTTACTTGTTTGAAGAGGACTGGTTACAAGACAGACTTTTCTGATTTATTTAATGGGAAGAGGACTTATTTAGTTTATTTAATCTATTTTTGTTCCCTGGCAAAATTGGATTTGCTGAAATTGTATTTTGCCAAATCTCGATTTGAGACCTGATAGGAAGTATTAAACGCTTAGTTAAATCAATACAAGTTGGTAATAAGAGCGAGTAATGTTGGTTGAACCGATGAATGAAGGTTGAAAGCAATTTAAATTATGACTTTGTATAAATACTAGATATTAACAGAACATCTACTGCGCAAAATGGGCAGAGTTTACTTGTTTGAGAAGGAGTGGCTTATTCAAAACTAAGATTTATGTAATCTGTTTGTTCCCAGGCAAAATTGGATGTGATGCAATTCCAAATTTCACCACATGATGGTGCCCAATTTTGACTTCATAGGACATATTAAACACTTAGCTTGTTATTATGTTCAAGGTAATCAGATTTGTTTATCATTCTAATGGCCTCTTCAAAACTATTCTGGATTACTACTTTGGATCTATTCTACATTACTTGGCAACAACATACTCTGTAACAGATTAGGCAGTATAATCACATATGTTAACTTGAGAGTGCCCACACTCAATCTACTTATCGTGATGTGTTAAATCAATTACTGTTAGACATTATTTGTCTGATAATCTACCAAATCTTTGAATTGAAGAATATGTGATTTAATTAATAGCTTGTTCAGGGTAATCAGACTTGTATATAATTCTAATGGCCTTCTTTTGAAAACTATTCTGAATTACAACTTTGGATCTTATATTACTTTGCAACAATCTACTCGGTGACAGATTAGGCAGTATAATCACATATGTTAACTTCAGTGCCCACACTGTATTTATTTATGGTTATTTGTTAAATCAAGTACTGTTAGACATGAAATAGGAAGTGTTTAACATAAATGTTATGGCTACTCACCATTGTAGCTCGCTCCTGGTCAATGATATGAGCCTCTTCTTGCAGTGGAAAACTTGCAGCCAACAAACACCGTGGAACCTAAAGGAATGAAATTAAACATTAACATTTCGCCCGGACCAACATTCACACGTACAACGCAACGCGGCTACACTTCTGCTATTACAAACGTAAATCTCCTTAAACACAACGAGTGTTACTTACCGTGTACGCTCTAGGCAAAATTGGATGTGATGCAATTCCAAATCTATCTGAAACGGCAGTTAAAAGTAGAGTTACATCAAGTTTTCTTTTTTAATCAACACAATCATTTACAACCGTTGACCAGAAAGAATCGTCGAAATTCGACGTCCCCCACAAACGCCACGCTCACTCGCTTTTCAGGGCAACAAAAGTACTTCTTTTTAAAAACGATGAGTTGTACTTACCGTGTACGCTCTGGACGGTCCAGTTGCAAGCAGAAAATAAAAATATTTCTCTTGTTAGTCGTATGTTACCATCCGCTGTGTCTTTGTCAACATCGCCGCCATTTTCCTACTTCCTGCTGCGAGCCACGCCCACGGATTTAAATTTGGGCGGAAGCTCTTTCCATTGGCGTCGTTTTCGCGTATAGCAAATCCGATTGGTTGGGAAGGGGGCACGGTTATGCAGCCGAGGAGTCCTGTGATCGGTGGGATGTAAAGTAGGCGTCGACGTCACGTCCGCGTCACGTGACCACGACGTGGCAGACGTCAAATAGCAACCGCTGTTTTGTTTAGTAGACTTACAGTTGTTATGCATTGACATAATGGCGCACACACCAAATAGATTTAAATAAATTAAATAATTCTTCTGCCCACTCTCTTTTAAACAAGTTAACTCTCCCCGCGGATTTGAATTCCGGCGAAAGTTACGCCCATCGACGTCACGTATGTCACGTGACCACGACGTGGCAGATGTCATATAGCAACCGCTGTTTTGTTTAGTAGATTTACAGTTGTTATGCATTGGCATAATGGTGTGCACTCAAAATAGATTTAAATAAATTAAATATTTCTTCTGCCTACTCCCTTTTAAACAAGTTAACTCTGCCCACGTCCATTGACGTCTTGTCTGCGTCACGTGACCACGACGTAGCGACGTCATATAGTAACCGCTGTTTTGACCAGTAGACTTAGTTATTATGCGTTGACATAATGGCGCACTGGTTAGCATGGCCACCTCTTAAGCATGATGATGCGGGTTCGACGCCTGATCAATGTTAGCATGGAGTGAGCTGAAGTGCATGGCGCTGAAGATTTGAATCTTTGAAATGCGCTGAGGTCTGACATATCAGGCAGAATGGTTTGCCATCACGTTCAACAAAAAATAGAAACTTTCCCACTCTGATTAAAACGTCCTGTGTTCATCTACGTATTTTCGTTTTGCTGTGCATCTTTTCCCTGCCATTTCGAGAGCCCAATTGACACTCATAGTTTAAAGAAATGTGTTTGCCCATCCTACTTTGTGGAATTTCACCACATGCGCTTTTGACCAAAATACCAAATTGAACTCAAGTGAAGCCAACACGCACAACCCCCCCCCCCCACACACACACACACACACACAAATGTTGATATGAACATAAAAGAGCCGCATGCGGTTCGGGAGTTGCGGCTTGGCCAAACCTGTACTATACAACTTTATTTGTATAAAATTTTCACAACAGCTGTCACACAAACAAAGCGGGAAAAACCGAAGACGTGCGTGTTCCGCCCACGCTGGATTTATTTGCACCTTTGAAAAGACACCGTATTGCCGCAGATGTGGCAAAGAGTACTTTTGGGCATCTGAGACGGAAGGATGTCCAAAGCATCACGTCACCTGCTCTGGTAGGCATGGTGGTGGGACGTTGAGGTCAACCGCTTTGGGGTTGGCTGAATCTTTGATCGCAGGATGCCACACACTTGAAGACAGAAGCAGAAAAGCAGAGCTAAATGCAAAATGTACTCACCGGTGACTCCAATTTTTTTCCCCCCTGAAGAAACAGCTGGACGGGTGGCCCCGGCTGGCCAGTGGGACTCTTGTTATTCTGACCCTTTTTAGTGCGCGTTTGGGGCAACAACCGTTTTTTGTGGCGCTCTCTTCTGGTTCAAAAGTGCCCTGCATGTGAATTTGCTTTTCCTGCCTTCTGATTGGATGAGCGCCGGTGTGACGCGGTGCCTCTGTCACCGTGGCGGGGGGTATACGTTGGCATCGGAGCGTCTGCCAACGTCTGAGACCGGCTGGCAGTGTATCGGAGGTGTCGAGTGCCGTGCCGCTGGAGCTCACTCACCAGCTGGTGTTAGGGCCACAGAATGAAGGCCAAGGAGAAGAATAGAAAGAGAAACAGAAACTTCTCCTCCAATTGTTTGATTTGTCTCTTCTGAGCTTCGATGAATTCTTTCAGCTCTTTGTTCCTCTAGGACGGACAAATGGAAAGTGGCATTCAAAAGCCAGTAAGCGTGCAAGTAAGTGCCGGGCTGGCTTTGGGCCCTTACCTGTTGCGCGCTGTGCAGCAGATCCATTCTCTCTTGGAGGATGCAAGCGTCGCGCTCCCTCAACTCGCACATCAGGGCTCGCTTCCATTGGTCCACGGCGCTCCTAAGCTCTTCTCTCTGATCCGCCGTCAGCACGTCATTCACGCCAGCGTGGCTGGCTTTTTCGCCGTCCGTGGCGGGGCAGTCCCGCTGCGGTAGCGCCTCGTACAACATGGCCTCCAGCTCCAGGATCCTCTGGGCCGCAATCCTCGTCCATCAGTGGTCCGGCGGGAGATTTGAGGGCGGCTTACCTTATGAGCCTGGTCCATGGAACACTTCCTGAAGTCCAACTCTTCATCCAGGTAGCCCTTCTGCTTGCAGAACATATCCTAGCACAGCTCAAGGTCAGAATTGTTGGGGCACATTGCCGGAGTTCCCCTTGGCTGATGTCGCGTGTCTGTCTACCTTCTCACTTTCAATGTCCAACATCTTCTGTTGAAGTGCTGACTTGGTCACTTTGATGTATTCTAACCACTGAGGAAAGGCTGCTGTCACATAAGCAGAATGCGAGAGCGTGCGTGGACGTGCGCGTTACCTTCTCGGCTAGGGTGAGAAGGGTCCTGGCGTGAATCACTACCACCTGCTCCTCGTTGGTGAGATTCTGCAAGAGCCCAAAGGCACAGCGTCAACAAGCTTCTTTCAGCGCAAAGCCTTCCAAAAGTCACATTTGAGCCGCCGAGTCTCGTGGAGTGCGAACATAAGGAGTTCGACATACACTTACGGCGTTATAGCCCAGGATGTCCAGCTTCTTCATCAGATCACTGATGACGATGTCCGGGGGAAAGGCGCAAGGAGCAATGTAAGGTGTTCTGGGACCTCGGGTTCAAAGTCAAAGTCAAAGTCAAAGTCAGCTTTATTGTCAATTTCTCCACATGCCAAAGACACACAAAGAAACCGAAATTTCGTACCCCCCTATCCCACGGTGACAAGACATGGCTCACAACAGACAAACATTAAACAAGTATAACAAAAGCGTGCCGAATAAATAATGAATAAATAACACAACAATAAATAAATAAATAAATAATTAAGAGGAGCACAAAAAGAAAAAAACAAAAAAGAGCAAGTGCGCGTACAGCAGACATTCCCGAAAATAGCGCAACAGTGCCGCACGCTACGCAGAAGGGGGTAGCGAGTTCAGGGCCCTAACAGCCTGGAGGAAGAAGCTGTCGGCGAGTCTGGTGGTGCGGGAGCGCAGGCTCCTGTACCTCTTCCCAGAGGGCAGAAGGTCAAACAAAGAGTGAGCCGGGTGACTCACATCTCTGGCAATCGAGGTTGCCTTGCGGGTGAGATGGGAGGTGTAAATGTCCTTCAGGGAGGGAAGCGAAGCACCAATAATCTTACCAGCCGTATTCACTATGCGCTGCAGGGCCTTCAAGTTCTGTTCAGTGCAGTTACCACCCCAGACAGCGATGCAACTGGTGAGGACGCTCTCAATGGTGCCACGGTAGAATGTAGACAGGACTGCCTGAGGAGCACATGCACGCCTGAGCTTCCGCAGGAAGTACAGGCGGCGCTGAGCTTTCTTTGCCAGTGACGAGGTGTTCGCGGACCAGGAGAGGTCCTCACTGATGTGCACCCCCAGGAACTTGGTGCAGCTCACCCTCTCCACCACAGCACCGTCGATGATCAGCGGCAGGTGTGTTTTGTGACCCTTCCGGAAGTCAACAATGATTTCCTTGGTCTTACCGACGTTCAGCAGGAGGTTGTTGTCCCTGCACCACGTGGTCAGAAGGTCAACTTCTGACCTGTACCGAGTCTCGTCGCCCTTCGTGATGAGACCCACCAGAGTCGTGTCGTCAGCAAACTTCACTATGCGGTTGTCGCTGTAGGTCGCAGTGCAGTCATGCGTCAGCAGGGTGAAGAGCAATGGACTGAGCACGCAGCCCTGGGGGGCCCCTGTGCTCAGCGTGATGCTGGCGGAGATTTTGTCGCCAACACGCACCACCTGAGGCCTCTGACAGAGGAAGTCCAGTATCCAGTTGCAGAGGGAGGTACTGAGGCCCAGCTCGTCGAGTTTGGAGATGAGTCGCTGCGGCACAATGGTGTTGAAGGCAGAGCTGAAGTCCACAAACAGCAACCTCACATATGAGTCCTTTCTCTCCAGGTGGGTGAGGGCCGAGTGGAGGGCAGAGCAGATGGCATCCTCAGAGGACCGCTTGGCACGGTACGCAAACTGGAAAGGGTCAATGGTGGGGGGGAGAACGGACTTGATGTGCTCCAAGACCAGCCGCTCAAAGCACTTCATGATGATGGGCGTCAGTGCCACAGGGCAGTAGTCATTGAAGCAGGACGGTGCAGGTTTCTTCGGCACAGGAACGATGGTGGCAGCCTTGAAACACGAGGGGACGATGGCCTGCTGCAGGGAAACGTTAAAGATGTCCGTGAAGACACCCGACAGCTCCCCAGCGCAGTCCTTCAGCGCTCGACCCGGGATGTTGTCAGGGCCCGCCGCCTTACGGGTGTCAATAGCGGCAAGCGCCCTCCTCACACCGTCGGCAGAGAGGCGCAGGGGCTGCTCGTGTGGGGGGGGAGTGGTCTTCAGCGGGCAAGTGCCGTTCTGGGCGTCGAAGCGAGCAAAGAAGCGGTTCAGATCGTTCAGCAGACGGACGTCGCCCTCACAGCTCCTCGGCGCGGGCTTGTAGTCCGTGATGGTCTGAATGCCCCGCCAAAGGCTACGTGCGTCCTTGCTGTCCTTGAAGTGGGTGGAGACCTTGCACGAGAACGCCTTCTTCGCTTCTTTGATGCCTCGGGACAGGTCGGCCCTCGCTGTCCTCAAGCCAGCCTCATCCCCTGCTCTGAAAGCCTTGTCCCTGGCCCTCAACAGTCTGAGGACAGCCCCCGTCAGCCACGGCTTCCAGTTCGCGCGAGTGACGACGGATTTCGAGCAAGTCACATCATCGATGCACTTCGTGATGTAAGAGGTAACAGAGTCAGTATATTCCTCTATGTCCGTCCAATCGTTGTAGGTGGCTGCCTGCTTAAACAAGTCCCAGTCAGTGGTGTCGAAGCAGTCAGGGTTAAGGTTAGGGTTGCGAGGGACGCCTTACGTACGCTCACGCCCTCGGCCTCGCAGTAGATCTGCAAAGGGCTGAGGCCGTCTGGGAAACGGACTTGCAGAAACTTCAAGACGGGGGAGCGCCACTCCCTCTCCTGAAAGGCAGAGGCATGCATCCGTCCGTCCGTCCGTCCGTCCGTCACATCTCTGGCCTCAACACGCTTGTGCGAGTCTTCCCACCTCCAGCTCCAGGATGCGGAACTCAAGCAGTTCGTTTTGGTCTCGGATATCCTGGATGTGCTCTTTCAGACGCGCTTCTTCCGCCTCCATCCGCCTGACCTGAAAAGACAGTCAGACCTCATCTGCGGGGCTTCCCGACAGGTGTGACGCCAAGCGACTCCGCCCAGCGCCTTTCTTTCCGTCACCTTTTCGGCCAACTGCTGATTGCTCTGATGCAGCAGCTGCTTCTCCTCCACCCACTTGACATTCTAGAAGAGACAAACGCGTGGACAGCTTTGGAATGTTGTGTCATTTTCATCCACAAATTCTTTGGTTGACTGGAAAATGACATTTGCTTTTCTCCGCATTTTCCCAGCCACGTTCGGGGGGGGGTTGGTCGGTCCAGTAATGCCAGACGGATGAGTGACTGAAGAATGTAGCTATTTTGTCTGAGAAAAAGGTGTGCTCATTGATGAGCTTACCTGTCCTTGTTGCTTCAGCGCTGACTCCAGATCTGCTACTCTGCTTTGATAGTGACCCATTTCTACCATCAGCTTTTCTCTGGTCTGAAAGGAGGAGGAGGGAGGCTCCTCCTCCTCCTTTCAGACCAGAGAACACCCGAGGCTGGGTGAGAACGGGGAGGCTGCGACCCGGCCGGGGGTTGCGGGAAGGGGCGCCACCTTGATCTCCTTCTCGGCGTCGTAGTCCCCTTCGCTGGTCTGGGCTCTTAGAGCGTAGGCTCGTTGCAGCGCTTGATATTCTTGCGTCAGCTGGCGGTAGCGAAGCTCCGCCTCTTCATGCACACACCAATGCAACACAGCACTAGTACCAGAATCAGTCAGACCGGCGACAAAGCACCCGCGACGCAAAGACGAGTCCGATTCCAGGCTGAAGAGGAATGTTTGGTGCCAATACGCTGGCAGAAATGGCGGGCTACCTCTTCGGGTTCCGTGTCGGGGGTTCTGTCGGTGTGAAAAGACAAGGACGATCCGTCCGAGTCCACCAACACGTCTTCGTCGTAGCCGTAAAATGTTTCGATGACCTGCGGGCGCGGAAGCAAACATCTCTCTGAACAAACTGAAGCGACACCTCACGATGAATCGACGAGAGGAACGATAGCGAGAAAAAGGCCATTTCATCTTGCGCAACACCAAGCAGCCGCAAACAAACAGACTCACCTTGCAGGACCTCACGCTTTGTTCCTCCTCAGAGATTCTCGACGTCGGTATCGTAGCAGCAAATCTCTCTCCTGTCGACACAAATAATCCGCCTTTGAGATTCTTTGGATGCAAAGGGAACGAACGGCTCCGGCGCAGAAACAAACGCGACTCACAATGACATTTCTGACATGAGCTCCTGTCTCCAGAGCCTGAAAAACACGTCACCGGCGATTATTGGAGGGACGCTCGTCTTTTCCAAAAGTGACAACTACAGGGTGTGTCAGGATTTTCCAGATTATCTTTATCGTATCATTGTGTTGCTTTGACTTTGACTGCGACCTGTAATAAATAATATTATTTATCCCTTATTTATCCCTATCGCTTATCCCTTCCTACACAAAGTCGTAAAACACCCCTTGCTATGTTTTGACTAGAGGTCAAGGGCTTCCTCTATTCAATCCACTCTTACACCCACCCTGTTTCTCTTAATTAAAATGCTCGTGCAGGAGCCGAGAGTCAGACTTCATTCGTACAACGGATGGACTCTCCACCTGCAGGTGTCCAAAAGAACTTACTTGTCTCCCGTGTGGTTCTTGCAAAATAAGTTGGAGCGAGCGCAACTCTAACAGGGTGCATTTTGCCACTAGCTGCCTACGGACAATGACGTCGCGCTCGCGGCTCATGGTTGACGGGCTGAGCAGCCGGGCAAGTCCGTCGTTTTCAGCGCACAGCGAGTGGCAAAGGCGCTGACAAAACGGGAGCTTTGAGCTGCTGAAAACGGCAAAACAAGTCTAAAGCGTGTTCAAACGCGTGCGCACAATGCTCCTGCTTGAAAGGTCGGAATTTAAGGGGCCAATTTTTTGGATGGCGGCCGCCGGCCAAGCTTTGGACGGAAAAGGTTTCCTGGCGACAGCGAGCGAGCGCGGCGCTGCCGTACGTGCACCGAGTCGCCTGCCTGAAGACCTTGGACAAGTCGTCGATGATGTGCCGCTGCTCCACAACTTGAAGGAACTCCATTTCACCGTCC